>NW_006345842.1:0-474 GCF_000327345.1 Myotis davidii
CGCGACCCACAGTTTGAGAACTGCTGGCTTAGAAAGAGGCGAGGAGCATAAATTAAACTGGATGAAGAGCTATTCTTGTCATGTGGTGGAAGAACATCTGATAACGTTCTCGCCTGCACGCATGAGGAGAACACAGCTTGGAAGTGATGACTCTGGGTTATTTACTAAGCAGATTTCCGAACAAAGCTTTGAACGTGAGGCTCCATTTCTTCTTGCTGCTTATAGCAAAATGCAAGAAGTGAAAAATACATGGGGGGTTGGTGGTGGGAATTGTTAAACAAAAAGTAACCAGGACTAGATGATTTTGAGAATGATCAGCCTGACCAAAACAGACAGCAAAAGACATTTAATTAAGATTCACTGTCAGGAGACCATGCTGAAGGGACAAGACTTAGGATGAGACTGTATGACTGTACAACCTTTTATAAAACCTCCAGAAGATAACAAGAAAGAGAGAACCAGAGGCATGGATAC
>NW_006345843.1:0-474 GCF_000327345.1 Myotis davidii
GGACTGTGCTTGGCCACGTGGAGGGGAAGGGCCAGCAGGGAAAGGTGCTCTGAACCAAACCCTGACAACCCCTTCAAATGGCAGCTCTGAGAGCCTGGTGGGGCCCATGTGTGGATACCCAGGAGCTTGTTACATTTTCTTTGGCCTATGGACCAATCCATAGGTGGGACATCCTCCCAGAGACTCAGGCCAGATGCCCAGATGGCAGAGAACTCACTGCAGAGATGGCTCTTTCTGGGGTGCTGGAGGGCCCACCAGGATTACCTGTCGCTGCTGCCCACCATGTCCTGCTCCCTGCACCCAACATTTATCCACTCATCTGCCTGACTCCTGAAGCATGGAGACATCTGGGTACCCATTGGCGGGGACTCCAGGTCCTGGGGAGAGTTTCCAGGATGGCCCAACAGAGGGGCGATGGTGGGAGGAGGTGACTGGGAAGGAGGGGAATAGAGGCAGGTGAGCCGTCTTCTCAGG
>NW_006345844.1:0-474 GCF_000327345.1 Myotis davidii
GGGTAATTTTGGAAGTTTCAGCAGGTGATGCGGCACCGGAGCCTTGAGAACAAGAAAAACAAGAGAACACAAACACCAGTGCCTCCCCATCCTGCCCACCCTGCGTAACCTCTGTGCCTGGAGACCCTCATGGACAGGGTCTGGCTCAGGCCTCCTGGGCCTGGCAACCACACAACCCTTGGAAACCTGGAGAGGACTAAGCCAGGTGGTGGGTCATCCCTTCATCCTCCATCCAGTGCCCAGACCAAGAGGCTGAAAGGTCCTCTGAGAGCCTCCCCGTCCTCCATGTGGGTCACTTCCTGTTGAGAGTCAGTGCTTGGGACCCAGGGCATGGTGGCCGGAATCAAGATCTGATATAAAGTGACGCAAGATGACAATAGGGAGTCAGAGGCAGAGCAGGTGGAAATAAGACCCGAACATGGCCGAGTGATGAGGACCAGGGTCCAGTGACCAGTACCAGGGCCCAGTGACTTA
>NW_006345845.1:0-474 GCF_000327345.1 Myotis davidii
CTGTATACTGAATTTTAAAGTGAGGTTAGTAGTAGCGGTAATACTGATATTACTGGGAAATGTTGTGTCAAGTATCTCAGAAACCATTTTTGAAGTGAGTTTTTTAAAAAAAAATATTTTAAAGTTAAACAGAATTACATAAATGTCTAAATGTACAATCTGTGAAACTCAACAGTTTTAGGTTCAATCCCTGCTCTCCCACCACTCCTGGGGCTTCAGGCCACTTCCTTATATTTGGGTTCCTCATAGTAGAAGAGACACAATAACCACTAAATGGCATTTGTAATACAAAATTCTTGACAAAGAGTAAGCATTCAATAAATTGTAGTATCATGATGATAATGTTAATAAGTTTCACTTTAAAATTAAAGAAGTAATATGGTTAAAGAAATTTTGAAAATGTTGCATACAAAAACGATGAACAGCTCCCCTACCCCCAGCATTTCGTAGAGCTTTTAGATGCTAATGTGCATT
>NW_006345846.1:0-474 GCF_000327345.1 Myotis davidii
GCTCAACCACTGAGCCACACCAGCCAGGCCTGCCAAAGAATTTTGAATGGAGACCTCGATGTCCTAAGTAAGGAGGCTTTTCTAAAAACAACGCAATATTGCCACACACAGAGACACAATGCGTGGGACACAGTTTTGCCAGTGGTGCAGCAATTCTCACCTGATAGCCACGGTCCTCTCATTGCTGATGTTGCTGACCGGTTGGACATGGAGGGACTCTGAAGGCAGTAGATAGATGGCGACACATTTCACTGGCAACACGTAAACTAAGATTTCATTTTTGATTATTCATTCAACCCACTTTTACTGACCTCCTATGAGTACTAGTCTCTGAGGATGCAGTGGGGAGCAAGATGGACACATCCCTTCTCTTAGGTTTTATGTTCTACTGGTGGGAGGCAGGCAGGTATGTCAATAATTACAATGCAGCATAACAAGGGGTATGATAGAGGAAGCCCAGGGAGCTACAGACAG
>NW_006345847.1:0-474 GCF_000327345.1 Myotis davidii
TTGGTCGATTTGCATATTAACCTGTTATTATATAGGATTAGCCAGAATAGAAAACAAAAATTCACATTGAATTAGATAGAGACCTTATAATGGTATTGTTTCAGTACAGGGAAAAATATTGTGGAATAAAATCGGCTCTGATCCCATAGCATAAAGCTTAGGAGAAATATTCAAAAGTTTAAACATTTTTTCAAATAAATATACAAGGCACAATGAAAAAATAGTGAACAAGGACATTAAAACTATTTTATCATCTGCCCTGGCCAGTGTAGCTCAATTGGTTGGAATTTCATCCCATAAACTGAAAGCTCTTGGGTTTGATTCCCAGTCTGGGCACATACCTGGGTTTCAGGTTTGTTCCTGATTGAAGCACAGATGAGAGGTAACCAATCAATGTTTCTTTAGCTCTTTTTCTCCCTCTCTCTCTAGAAGTCAATGAACATATTCTCTGGTGAGGATTAAAACAACAACAAA
>NW_006345848.1:0-474 GCF_000327345.1 Myotis davidii
GGTGAGAAGAAGCTGAGAGCAAAACTGCAGAGATCTAGGGAAGGCATTCCAGGAAGAAGACACAAGTGCAAAGGCCTAGTAGCAGCAGGTTGGGCCCGTATAAGGAACAGTAATGCTGTTCATAGAATCTTTATGTAGACAGAATTAGGTTGATAGACTAGAGGTCTGAGAAGTGACCAGGAATCAGATCCAACAGGGCCTTGTAGAACAGAAACCATTGTTATCATTTGGAAAAGGTACACTGCCATCATTTTGGCTTGATCAAACATTCCTCACCTCTTTTTTAAGTGGAATGACCACGTATTCAAAGTTAGGAAAAATATGAATGTAGCTACAAAGGAAGATAGAAAAGACAGTTGTTGAAATGAAGGGGGAAAAAAAACTACTTCAGAAGATGTTCTCCAAACCTTCATTCAGAAATTCACATGTAAAAACCCTCAGGAATCGCCCTAGCTGGTTTGGCTCAGTGGATAG
>NW_006345849.1:0-474 GCF_000327345.1 Myotis davidii
AACTCAGGTGTGGTTGAAAGGGGTTTGTTATGAGTAACAAGACACATCACCATTACCACTCCAAAGCTGGTTCAGGAACCATGATAAAACCCAAATGTTACAGCAAAAGAGGATTCTATGGTTCTTATCACGTAGGAAATTGCCAGGGTATTAGGAGTTCTGACAAGGAGCTGAGATAAAAACCAAAATACACATTTCTGATTCATAATATCACACAGGCCTAATAAGGCCTCACATCTGATTGTCATAGACAGCTCTTGAAGGTTGTAAGCAGGAAAGAAACAGTCCAACATATTTAATAGTTGATCCCATCTGGTTACTGTAATTTGTACTGAAGAGAGAAAAGAGGAAGAGTTGAGTGGAGGTCTGTGGTGTAGTCTAGAGATGGTGGTGGTTTGGACTCGGGTTGGGGAAAGTGGAAATACTTTAGATCAGTTATAGCGATGAGCTCGCCGTGTCAGCATTTTGAAAAAC
>NW_006345850.1:0-474 GCF_000327345.1 Myotis davidii
TTTCTGATTGGTGTTTCTGGTTTCTTGGGATCCTCAGCCAAGGACAAGATCTAGTGGAGAACAGAGCTCTGAGGAGTTTGATCTTGTCATCTAACATTCATGCAATAAAGGCACAAATCTCAATTCTACAGCTTAACAAATTTTCACATATGTATAAAAATTCAGATCAAGGTATAAAATACTTAATACATCCACAAAGTCCTCCTCATTCCCCTTCCCTGCCATTTGCCTCTTCAAAGTAACTACTAGTCTGACCTCTATCACTAGGAATTAATTTTCCATGTTTTTAAATTTCATATATTTGAACTCACACAGTATATAATAGAGGTAAAGAAGAAGACATGGGTGGCCAATTTGAGGAGTGTGAGCGTAGGCCTAAAGATACTCAAATTCAAGTTATTTAAACACTGACCTCAAAACAAAATACCTATGAGGAAGATTTCTTCCCATCATTTGTGATCATTGCTTAAGCTA
>NW_006345851.1:0-474 GCF_000327345.1 Myotis davidii
TGTTACACAGGTCCTTCTGGCAGCATTCGTACTCTATAGTCTTCTCTCCTATGTTATTTGAGAGGTAGTTGTAGTTGCAGTTTTCAAACATCCAACACTGGTAGTGTGTTCGTTTTTTGGCTCTGATGTAGAGACATGCATCAGAATCAACTGTGCAGTTGTTGATGACAGTGCACGAACCAACGGGGTTGACACAGGTGTAGCACTGCAGTCTATGACCTGAATCATAGAGGACAGAAAGGATGATCAAGACCCTGAGCAGGGTGAATGCTCCTTTGCTTCCCATTGTCTACAGAATCTTATCCCGTACCCATGGTCCCGCTTCCAGCGCCACCAAGATAAAATTCTTCAGTGAAAAGGCAAGGAAATGTTATTAAGAGATTGTTTAAATTTTGTTGCCAAGCTGAAGTATTATAAGACTCCCAACACTTCATTTCTCTTATCACTGTGTACAAAATAGGATAACCAAAAAAA
>NW_006345852.1:0-474 GCF_000327345.1 Myotis davidii
GAAGACTTTCTTAGCATTCATGGCCACCCTTTTTCTCTCCATTTCCCCCCCACTGCAGCACTCCGTATACCATGGGACATGAGAAGAGGAGAGTGCAATGGTATAATGGAGGCCAACTCCATGTTACTCTGTTGCATAATAGAAAATATTTCAGGAGAGAAATGCGGGAGAATACACAAGATCAAACCATGGGGAGTTGGTTCAAGGTCACAGTGAGTGTTCTGAAAAAAAAAAATCTATGGAGTATGCAGGAGAGAACGGTCAGGTGTACTATGGTGGTCTCATGTAGAGACACTCGATACTTTGCTGGGGACAGTTTACAATTTGTCCTTTTTATTACTTACTCCATCTAAGGGCAAATTTAGAGAAGTAATATAAAGAAATAGACTGACTGTATGGAAAACAGAGGGGGCTGTCTAAATGAAAAGGTGGATCTATTGCCAAGGAAATGGAGCAAGTCCACACTAGATATCT
>NW_006345853.1:0-474 GCF_000327345.1 Myotis davidii
GTAAGTCAAGGCCCCCCTGTATACAAAATTATGTGATGTGCAAATAGATTTTTGCTTCTTCCTTTCTAATCTTAATGCCTTTAATTATTTTTCTTGCCCAATTGCTCTAGTTATAACCTCTAGAATAGAGGTTTCATTCTTTATTCTATTAATATTTTGTATTAGTTTCTCCAGAAAAACAAAACCGATAGATATAGGTATAGATAGTCATATAGATATACCAACGGAGAACAGTATGAGGAATTTGCTCACACAATTATGGATGCTGAAACATCCCATGATCTGGCATCTGTAGACTGGAGACCCAAGAAAGCCAGTAGTATAATTCAGTCTGAGCCCAAAGGCCTGAGATCCACAGGAGCTCATGGCATGAATCCAAAATAAGAGAAGAAGATGCCAATCAGATGCCAATATATTAAGCTGTCTGTCTCACTTGGTATCACACCTGGCTGTCAGCCTCCATGAATTGATGAC
>NW_006345854.1:0-474 GCF_000327345.1 Myotis davidii
CAATGGGAAAAAATGTCCTCAGATGAGGATTAATTTAACAACAACAACAAAAAAGACTCAAGAGCCAAGTGCCGACGCATACCTGTGATGCATACCTGGGTTTTTCTGACAACACAGTGCCCGTCTTCAGTCCCTATGCCACACTCCCTTTCCTTGCGATCTCTGTGACTCCAACCATATCTCTGTATGTTGGGATGGCTTCACAGGAATCACTTTTAATTGAAAGAATAAATTATTCATTCTCTAAATGGCCTCATTCAATCCCGGATGTATTCCTAGAAAGAAGGAAAGCACACCAGGTCTGTGGAATGAATCAGTATGTAAGTGGAATGTTCTTTGCTCATCCTTCTGGCCCCTCAGTAAAGATGTGTTATACTTGGCTATAAACTGCATCGTGAATAGGAAGTAAAAGCAGAAACAATGTTATTGTTATTTAATGCATCAGACACACATTTCTATTATATACTAGAGGCC
>NW_006345855.1:0-474 GCF_000327345.1 Myotis davidii
AAGGGACAGAGGTAGGCTGGAGTTCAGCCAGAGAAGGGCTTTTCCCTCTGGGCCATTGGAAACTCTGGGGAGACCAAAGAGACAGCGCAAAGATCCCCGAGGTTCTCACCTGTAGGAGGCCTTGCTCTACAGGACCCAGGCAAAGCCTCCCTGAACACAGTTCCACGAACCTGAAGTACTCAGGCCTAGGACAAGATATTTGGGCATTGTGTTTTGGCCTAGGATTACCAGCCTTCTACTCTGTTCTATCAGGCCATAGACGTGGGTTTCCAGGTCAATTTCAAGCCATACAGGCTTTGGATGTGCTGAATTAAATGGCAAATGCTTTCTGCTCTCCCCATCATTGCCCCTGACGCAAAAGCACAGTAGAGCCTGTGTCCACATTTAAGCATAAATCCCATGCTTGATATTCTGTCCTGGTTTTTCCCAAGTAGCTATTGGAGTGAAATGCTCAGCCTGGACTCCAAGGGAATT
>NW_006345856.1:0-474 GCF_000327345.1 Myotis davidii
TTTTCCATAATACTCCATTTAAAACTGTACCACTCATATAAAATTAAAATGTGGAAATTTAGGATGAGGTAGTGATCAGGGTCACTTATAGTTCAATTTTGATAGATGGAATAAATCAAAGGAGAACCTAATTTGGTTGCAAGAATGGATTTTCCTTTCATCAGTTTTACTCTTATTTGTATTACTATGTAGACTCACAGCTATAAGGTGGACTAAATCCTTCCCCATTTGGGCCTAGCCCATTAATTCTCATTAAGTTCTTATTTTTCTTATTACTTAAGTTTATAGTCTTATTGTATCCATCCCATAATCTGGTTTTCCTGCTGTCTAAAATAACCATTCCAATAAAAGTCCACTTTCTATTATCTTTTCATTTTCCATCCAGGTAGCAAAATCCAATCTATCTAAAATTCAAATATAAATATGTATTTATTGCCAGTTTCCTCTCTCATTTTCACTATATCAATATTTTTT
>NW_006345857.1:0-474 GCF_000327345.1 Myotis davidii
AATAAACCTGAGTTCCGATCTCAACTCAGTCATTGACAATAGGATGGATTTGGGGAGTTGAACTCTTATGTGGTTACTCAATCCTGTCAATTGGGGAAACTGCACCTACTATGCAAGGCTATTTTTAGGATGGGAAAGTTATAGAATATCCTTCATAACAGGAATAGATGCTATTCAGCCGTCATGTATTCAGAGCCCTCTGCATGGCGGGAGCTGTTAGCTCTTCTTGCCCCTCTGGGCTGCATTTACCCCGGAAGCTCAAGCCCCAGTAAAGGAGTCTGCCACAATGGCCCCAGAGAGGGACCGGAGTGAGGGGCTGAGCCAGGGGTGGTGGCCCTCTCCCACTGTGCAGAGCAGAGATATGAGGAAATGAATTCTGGAGCTGGATCATTAGTTACATAATTCAGAGCCCTCCTCCTGTGACCACTTGGAACAAGCAGATGGTTGAAGAACAAGGGTTCTTTTTTTTTTTTT
>NW_006345858.1:0-474 GCF_000327345.1 Myotis davidii
ATTTTTTGTCATGATGCTGTCACATAATAATAGATTTTTTTTTGATATGAGAAGATATGTCCTAGAACGGAAGATTTTACTTGACCATATCTTTAACTTTTAAAGTGGAAAGGGCACCTGGATGTGCACTTATTACTAAAGCTACTGTTCTGGGTTAATTTGGTCCATGTACTCATTTTGCTAAATATACTTGATTTAATTAAAACCAGTATAGTGACAGGGAAGATTTCATATGAGAGCTTTAAGCAATATAGATAATGTTAAATTTATCTTAAAATAACTGAGGCTTCCAGAGTAATGCACTATTTGATATAGTTTTGTTCTCTTATCCATTGCATACGTATGGAAACCTAGTCATGGTCTGATTTTGCTGATTTCTCAATTGTAGCATTATTCTACAAAGATATCCAGATTGTCTTAGAACAAAATTTACATTAAGAGAATTTTTACAAACATGTGAATATCCTATATAAT
>NW_006345859.1:0-474 GCF_000327345.1 Myotis davidii
TTTTACAGAAAAGGACATTGAGGCTTCAAAGAAATTGCCAGGTGTTTTCAAAACTATATTTGTCACTTTTAATAAAAATATGTTTGACAAAATTAAAAAGAGCATGTTAATAGAGATGAAAAACTTGTCAACAATTTTACACTATCGGGTACTCATTTTGTTCCGTTCTGAGATTTTATGTCTGTTTTGTTTTTTACAAGGCAGAAAGTTCAAACACCTAACCATCTACTTTAAAATCGGAAAGCTCCAACCCTTAAGCTTAGATCGAGAGTTCAAGGCAATGGACCATTTACAGCAAAGAATGATTGATCTCTAACAGCCTTGTTAGAATTCAGAACACTTGGCACGAACCTACAATGCTTCCACAAAGGAAAGAAGTCATCTTCTCTGGTCTACTCTCTTCCAGAGAATTTTCCAAACAGCATCACCCCCCCTAATTGTAAAGGAATATTGGGGGTAAGGGAAGGAGACAGG
>NW_006345860.1:0-474 GCF_000327345.1 Myotis davidii
TTAAGCTAAAAATCATTCAAACTTCATGCTGTGCTTTAATTTGTTGCTCTATGTAAATCAATTAAGTGCTAAATTCAGTTAAGAAACAAATGTAGTACCACTAGGAAAATAATTTCTCCTTATTGTGGATTTACCAAGTTGAATTAGTCTAAGGATAAAAATCTCTACATGCTGTGAGGCAAGTGAGATTTCAAGTACATGTAGGCTCTCAAAAAAATATTGAATGGAGCATCATAAATAATCTCTCTGTGAGAAAATAAAGAAAGAGCAAAAGTCCTTAGAACAGTGTGGATGGGGATCCATATTGATCTCCTTGGACTCTCACCTTCCATTTGCAACACTTATTTCCATGTAAGGAGAGACTGACCCTGGCAGCTCCTAACTAGCTATTCCCACATTTTTGGGGATGACACATGGAGAGCATCTCTTCTACTTGCAGATGAATACGTTTCCCTGATTTGAACCTACCCAATG
>NW_006345861.1:0-474 GCF_000327345.1 Myotis davidii
GAAAAATGTCTCTGACCATGTAATAAACTGGAACATTATATAAAGAAGTTTGTTTTAACCATGCTGTCTAGGGTACTTTGTACCAACCTGCTAGTATTAGGTATGTATGATTAAGAGTGGCCATTCAAATTTCACTTCAGTCACACTTTATATTGAATTTCTAGACTTAGAGTGTTTTCTGCTACTTTAAATTCTGTTATAAATAAGGTTAATATCATGAAACTAAAGAAGGAAAACTGATCTTTAGCACACACCTCTGGCTATTATAAAGGAAGAAACAATGCCTCATATAAACTTCCAGCAAATGACTTCCTAATGAGATCTGGAAAGAGGCTTTAGGGCCCTGAATGTCATCACATAATTAAGCAGTTAATTTCTTTTATTATAAGGCTGAAAGTCACAAACAATGAACTCTGAAACAAACTGCACTATACTCAAATATGTGAGAATATCTCTAATTTTCTAAATAAATAA
>NW_006345862.1:0-474 GCF_000327345.1 Myotis davidii
TTTTTTGTAAGTCATTTCAGATGATTTGCATATGCTCAGAGAGGAAGAATAAGGTAATCAGATGTGTATATACAGTTTTGGCATGAAAATGAACCAGGTATCTTGGCACTAGTTGGTCTTTCTGACTTTTCAGTAATTTGCGGTGCATCTAATTAAGCAGCTAAATAACTTTGATTCATATAGTACTTTTTCAGGAACTTTTCCTTCAGAACTTTTACAAATGCTTTGGAATTCTTATATATCTGTGTATGTATTTCTTTATTTTTAAGAATATAGTTCTTGTCTGTGTTGCTTATTTAGTGGCTGTGATAGTATTGTTAATTGTGAGCCCGAGGCCTCACAGTTACGGAGCTGGTAAATGGGGTTTCTTTGGGTGCCATCATACTTTGTCTCTTTTGCTTGCATTCGGATGGTTGCAACCTGTGCTTGCATTTTCCAGTTTGCAGTGAGGAGCCTGCTCCCTGTGCGCTTCTC
>NW_006345863.1:0-474 GCF_000327345.1 Myotis davidii
AAAAAATTGTTGGGGAAGGGGTTAAAACGTGTGGTGGTTTTAAGTAGCTTTAAGCAGAATTCCCCCAGGTGTCAAGCACCCCTGGATAAAGGCGGCCTCCAGGATGGGCAAAGTGTCTAACCCAGTGACCCTGTCATGCCCACGACAACGGTCCTCCTGGGACTAACACATGAGAGCAGTCACACAAAAGAGATGGAGCAGTTGCAGGATGTTGGTGGGGAACAGAGCTTAAGGGGCATGTACCCGAAGGGATGGTACCTTTGTGAGATCAGGGTCTGGCCCTCAGATGCGCTGGGCTGGAATCTCCATCGTAACAGTGTTCTGTAAGTGCATAAAGGTGGAGAGGCCGACTCAGGCTCACTTCAGTGTAAGGGGAAGATAATGGTTAACGTTTACTCAGCACCGGCTATGTGTGCTAGTTTCATTCATTCACTCAGTAATTATTCACTGAACCCCTAATGTGTGCCAATCCCT
>NW_006345864.1:0-474 GCF_000327345.1 Myotis davidii
CACAACCCACAGGTTGAGAACTGCTGATCTAGAAAGATATTATTGATATTTTGGTATAGATTATTTTACACTGAATATATGTTGTTTTACTTCTTTAGGCTTATTGATGGTAAAATAATCTTTGAATTGTCAGTTTCTTTTAAATTTTAGAAAGATAAGCAGTGTCCTCTACCTGCTAGTTAATTGGGTTTACCATGCAACAGATAATATCATGACTCTCAGAATCTGTTCTGTGGCTCTCTAGAAACAACAAACAATAAAATCAGGTGGTTTTTCTCAATATCAACAAGATATTGACAGAATATCAAGAAATTAAATTAGAAAATAATTAATTGAGATGCTTAAAAAGGAGAAGGATTGTGTTATCTTCTGGCTTTCTCTAAGCAGTTTCATTATGGAAAATCTTGGATTGTTGGACTAAACACATCCAAAACATATCCCTGAATAAATTCTCTCAAAATTTAACAACATTGC
>NW_006345865.1:0-474 GCF_000327345.1 Myotis davidii
TGAGCCGGTGCCATTAATATCCTCAAGGAAACAGGCTCAGAGAGGTTAACCACATTGGCCGGGGTCACATGGTCAGCGAATGGAAGATCTGAGATTTGAATCAGGATTTTGACTTCAGAGTCTATGGTATGAACCCCTGCGCCATACTGAGCTGGCTGTTTAGTTAAATGGAAAATAGGGCATAGAGATCGACGAGAACCAGACGGACGTGGTTTCATGCGTGTGCCCTACCACGGCCAGACTCAGACGTTGGTCTGAACACGTCTTCCTCACATCATTCATAGGCCCTGCTTCGGTCCCCGTTCCGACGGCCTAGATCCGTCTCCAACATTGACCTTTGTCTTTTCCAGAAGTCACCTTGCCTGGGTTCAGGACGAGTGGAACTCCAGGAAAAACTGGTGGCCAGGCTTTCACTTCAGCTCCTTTTGGGCAAAAAGTGATTGGAAGGAGGACAAAGCTTTGGCTTATGAGAAA
>NW_006345866.1:0-474 GCF_000327345.1 Myotis davidii
GGGCATCAAAAGAAGGAAGGAAAGTGCAGAATTGTGCATTTTGTCCTGTAGCTGTTAATGAGCTGACCCATGACATTTCCCCAGGACAATTAAATATACAAATGAAGCAGTGACTGAAATAAAGCCTTTCCATATGTTTGATGTGAGATCCTCTGTAAAAAATATTTTTTTAAAAGTACTGTTTTTTTAATATTTATTTTTTTCACTGTTGTTACTCATCCAGATGGCATTGCTGCATAAGGTTATTCAAAAGTTTTTCGGTCCCCAGTGAGCCTGTGCCAAGCATTGGTATACGGTCACTAGGGTCCAATTGAAAGTGGCAAGATAACTGGAACTATGTCAACTGTTGATAAACATACTCAGATCTATAGCCTGAGAGACAAAATAAGCCACTTAATGTTATGTGCCCCACATTACAGTGGCCCCAAAGCTCCACGTGCCGTATTGATTTTGAGGTTCTCTTCTCTAATTTTA
>NW_006345867.1:0-474 GCF_000327345.1 Myotis davidii
CACTTTTCTCGCAAGTACATAAAAAAGCTATGTGCCATTTCTAGGATCTACTTCTATATCTATTAAAACCAACTATTGTTCTAATTGTTTCTGGCTCTGTCAGAAAGCGTCCTGTGACACGGAGCACCTCCTTCAGGTCTTTGTTCAAATGTCAGTTTCTCAGAGAAACATGTGCCCTGGTCAATTTATTTGAAACTGATACTTATTTTTCACTCCCAATTCAGGGATCACCAGTTTCCCTTTTCTTTTAAAGAGAGATGTGTGTATCTTCATTCATGTATGTTGCATTAAAAACAGATTCAATTTTTAATAAAAATCATTTTCATGTGAACATATAGATACATACATTGACTAAATAGAAGCTTCATGAGAGAAGGATGTTTGTTTCTTTTTCATTTTTTGTCCACTGCTATAGTTCCAAGTATCTAGAACAATGCCTGGTACATAGAAGCATCCAATGAGTATTGGTTAAAT
>NW_006345868.1:0-474 GCF_000327345.1 Myotis davidii
CATATGTACCACATTTTCTTTATCCATTCACCTGATAGTGTTCTTTGAAGCACAACAGTTTTGGGGTTTTTTTGACTAAGTCCAATTCATTTGTTCTTTGGTTGTTTGTGTTTTTAGAATTATAGCTTAAAACAGTGTCTAACCAAAGTCACAGATACATATGCTTGTGTTCTTCTAAGAGTTTCATAGTTTTAGGTCTTAGATATGGGATGTTGGTGTGTTTTTTTAGTTGATTTTTGTATCTCGGGTGAGGAAAGGGTCCAGTTTCCTTCTTTTTGAATGTGATTATCCAGTTGTTTCTGCATCATTTGGTGAAAAGACTCTTCTTTCTTCCTTTGAATGGTCTTTGCATTTTTGTCAAAAATCAATGGATAATAGATGTATGGGTTCATTCCTGGACTCTCAATTCAGTTTCATTGAATTATATACTTATCCTTATGCCAACACCACACTGTCTTGATTATTGTAGCTTTA
>NW_006345869.1:0-474 GCF_000327345.1 Myotis davidii
CCCCCCCCACCCCACCCCCTCCTCACACACACACTCATACACTTGGGTAGTCTGAGAAGCACTACTGGAAGTCAGCTCTCTTAACTCCCAGAATTTGGTCTCTCCTCTACATTTGCATGTTCTTCACTCTGATCCAATCTATGGTGATACTGCATAGTACAGTTGGGAAGAATGTTGATATCACGTACAGATTGAAGTCAATAAAAAAGGACCTCAAAACTCAATCGAATTTCTATTACCAAGAAGTTTCAGAGAAGAGGAGGGAGAAATCACCAATCAGTTTAGGAACGATATAGTACTGTCTTTGGGTCAGATTTGTATAAGTTAAAAATGTATTTATTTATTATATCCCCAATAGCAAACTTGTTTCTTTATTAATAGAAGTTTCAACCGCATGTCTCTAAACACATTTGAACAATGACAGAAAAGGCTATGACGAAACATGATCGCATTTCCCCAACTTCAATTACAACT
>NW_006345870.1:0-474 GCF_000327345.1 Myotis davidii
AAACTTATTACCAATAAGTTATGAACTCATCAGTAAATACTAGGAAAACATCTGAAATTAACGGTAGATATACAACAGTTTTTACTGGAAAAATGCCATAGTTGCACATTTTAAAACAAAACTTTAGAAAGAAATTTGATTTTGGCTAATTGCAATAGGAATAAAAAATGTACAAATGTTACTTAGGTAACAAAATTCTCAATTCTCAGAATACCAGCTTTCTGTTAAAAAGACATTTAGTTCTAGGCTGTTTATTCAGCTTCATGGGTAATAATATCCTGATTTCACTATTAACCCAAGGATTCAGAAAAATTTAAAAATCTTTAAAATTATGGCAAATTTTGTTATTTAGCTCAAATGAGCAACTATGGCAATTTTGTTAATTAAAAACTTCATACTATTAAGACATGAAAACAAGCACTCTGGCAGCAGTTCTCAACCTGTGGGTCGAATGATCCTTTCACAGGGGTCGCC
>NW_006345871.1:0-474 GCF_000327345.1 Myotis davidii
TGGAAGTTCTTCATTTATATGTTTGGATTTAATAGGGATAAATGTAAAGGGGTACAGGTAGTTTGGGGGTGGGAACCACTTCTCTGAGTACACAAAGGGAAAGTTGACTTGGCAATAAAGGTCATAAACTTAAGATATTTCCCGCTACCAAAGACATAGCTGGCATCATTTAAAACTAGGCCATTAGACACGGCATAGAATCTAGGTTTAGAAAATGGCACCCCACTCTGCAGCATGCTAGCTGATCCACCTCTGGAGTAATGTCTTGAGCCCTGGGCGCTATGCTCTACCAGGATCCCTTCTGGAGGAGGGTAGTCAGGGGGATGGAGAATCCAGAAATTGTGCTCTATTCAGTGTGGATGAAGGAGGTCCTGCACATACGATTCATTGTAAATAGAGGAAGGGCCATCACACAGAAGGACAAGGCCATTTTCCATGTCCTCGAGAAGTGTTTAGGCAGATTAGAATCAAATG
>NW_006345872.1:0-474 GCF_000327345.1 Myotis davidii
GGGACCCTTGAGGGATGTAGTGACTAAAAGGGACCCTGAGGGCAGCCCTGGGGTTCAGGTAACGCTGTTTCTTGATTTGAGCATTGGTGGCAGATATGTCTTCTGCGTATGAAAATTCATTGAAGTGTGCACCCTTTTATGTATGTTATATTTCAATTAAACTATTTTTAGTGCACATAGGCTGCTACCGTTTCTGCACATCTCTGGAAGTATAAGAAGAAATAAATCACCTCTCTGTTTCCTGTCAAGCAGCCAACTGTATAGTAGGGAGAGAGACGGGGTGGCTGGAGGACAGAAACAGGAGGAAATTTTCACATTATGCTCTCTGTACTCTGTGACTCTTGAATCATTTGAATGTATCACCTATTCAAAAATATTAGCTTTTTTTCTGATAGTAGTTTTTTGTTTTTCTTAAATCCCTGAGGAGTGAGGATATTTTTCCATTGGTTTTTTTTGACAGAAAGTGGAATTGGG
>NW_006345873.1:0-474 GCF_000327345.1 Myotis davidii
AATAATAATTCCTTGCTCTCACATGGGTAATATAACACTTTAAAAATTATATTTTACTCTACAGGTTATATTATCACTGAAATACCAACACTTCCACAGGATGCCATGACTACTTTGCAGCAAATAGCCTTAATTAAAAATCTAGATTTGAAACCTGATATTATAATCAATATTAAGGTAAGAAGTTGTTTTCTAGTATAGTTAACCATTCTTTTTGATGGAAGTGAAGTTAAAGGACTGTTTATAAAAATTTTAAGTAATTAGGGAAATACTAATTTATGCATCAGTCATAGAGACTGAGCTATACACTCTTAAACCTCTGTGCTTTTGCACCCGCAGCTCTATCCACAGTGGACACCTCCTTGTCTCTTGTCATCCTTTGAAAGTCAGTCAGATATCATCTCTTCAGAACTTTCCCCCAGGGTGACCCCCTATACACCAACACACCCATTAACTAATTCATTCTCTCTCCCC
>NW_006345874.1:0-474 GCF_000327345.1 Myotis davidii
CACTCAGTAGAATATCTCATCACAATTGCTCGGTACTGATTGTTATACTCCACAATCCCCATTCTGGCTACATCCTCTGGTCCTCTGATTCCTAGTATCTTATCTGTTTCATATTTCACAGGTAAGCCATGACAATCCCACCCAAATCTTCTGTCAACAAGAAACCCACTCTGGTGAGCATATCTTTAATTGTCCCTGCAAGTATATGTCCATAGTGAGGCAGTCCAGTTGCAAAAGGAGGCCATCATAGAAAGTAAATTTTGGCCTATGCTTTGACTGCTTTCAGCATTCTTGAAAACAATTAAATTTGGACCAGAACTGCAAGATTTTCTCTTCTTCAGCAGAAAAATGGATGTTTTCTGGAACTTATTGAACCATTTTGTTGTTGAGGGCCTTGCCCAGAGCCTGGTAAGAACCCTTCTGCACATTTTTTAAAATTGAAGTGTTTGTCTTCCTTTTGTTGAGTTGTATGAG
>NW_006345875.1:0-474 GCF_000327345.1 Myotis davidii
ACAAAACTGCTCTGAATATTTGTGTACAGGTATTTGTTGTTCTTAGAGGGGGAGGGCTGGGTCATATTATATGTGCGTGTTTACCATTAAAAGCAGCGGCCAAACTGCCATCAAAGTGTCTGTGCCGTTTTGAATTCTAATCCGCAATGTGTGACAGTTGTAGCTGCTCCACACTCAGGGGCACGTAGTGTTGTCGGCTTCCCCCGCAGCTTCTTGTGATGTGTCTCTGTGACTGGCCTTTGCCTCTCCTAATGGTGAAGGATGTTGAATATTTGGTCATGTCCCTGTTTGCCAGCCACGTGTCTTCCTTAGTGAAATACTTGTTCAAATCTCTGCCCATTAATTTTCCTTGCATTGTTTGCCTTTTGATCATAGGCTTTGGAGAGTTCTTTATATTTTTGGTATTCAAGTCTTTGGTCAGATGTGTGATTTGCAAGTCTTTTTCCCTTAGTCTGTGCCTGATCATTACATTAT
>NW_006345876.1:0-474 GCF_000327345.1 Myotis davidii
CTCTCTCACATCAATGTTTTTCTCTCCTCCTCCTCTTCCCTTCCACTCTTTCAAAAGTCAATGGGAAAAAAATATTCTTGGGTTAGCGTCAACCAAAAAAAAAAAATAATAATAATAATAATTAGTAAATAAAATAAAAAGGAGTAAATGGTGAGAATTGTACATTAAATTACTATAACCAGTAATAATAAGGGAAAACAAGACTATTCTAGAAAAGTTGAAACTTAAAGGCACTGTGGTGTTGACAATGATTAGTTTGCTTTCCAGATAGCATTGAGATAGTTATAATTCTAAAGAGCATGACAGGTTGTTTTGATGATATTTCCAAGGAAAAGTGAGAATGAAATGTTATTTTATTCAAGAATCTTGTTATGACAATCTTATTCATAAAAATGTAACCTAGTCAGCAAGTCACTTTATTTACAATGGCTGGAATACACGGATATGACCACACAGATATGACATTTTAACACA
>NW_006345877.1:0-474 GCF_000327345.1 Myotis davidii
AGGTTTTCTTCATATGCTTCAACCAAAACAACAAATTGCAATAGACTGAATACAGAAATATATCTAAGAACTCAAATATGTTCTATTAAGAGATTTGCTAACTTGCCGACCTATGCCATTCTTCTATTTTTTTTGTTTTGTTTTGGAATGGAAAATAAACTTTTAAAGAAAAAATAAAATTACGTTACTTAGGTTAAAATTAGTGATGGATTTATTTATTACTATTTTAAACATTTTAAGTTAATCAGTTTTATTTTCTAATATGGTGAGTATCTAGAGATATAACCTACTTAAACCAACACTCTGGAGTGTCCTCAGTAATCAACACAAGTATAAGTTGGAGAACTGCTGAACAATTACTTTAATATGAGAATGAAGATGACGAAAATCATAGCTTTATCTTAGTATTTGTAAGACTCTTTTTAGAGCATACCTTTTTTAGAAAAAATATGTTTTTATTGATTTCAGAGAGGA
>NW_006345878.1:0-474 GCF_000327345.1 Myotis davidii
GTACTGGTCAGGTATTATTTTAAATGCCCCTCAATTATGATTTGTATGGTTTTCTCATTATTAAGCTGGAGTTACGGGTTTTGCAGGGGGAAAAACCTGTAAAGATGAAGTGCTATTTTTATTACATTATATCAAGTTCCACACTATCAACATGACTTATCAGTGTGATGTTGACTTTTATTACCTAGTAAGGTAGTGTTTGTTGTTGTTTTTTCACTTGTAAAGTTAACCTTTTGCCCATTTCCAAACTGTACTCTTTAAAAGGAAGTCATTAAACCATGTCATCAGTTTGGCTCAATTAAACTCTTATAAGTAAACAATAGATTAGCATTTAAGACATCACTATGAACTCAGGTTTAGCCTAATATAAATACAGATATATATCTGCATGCATGTGTGTGTGTGTAATACTACACCCACATGCGTTTCTTTGCTCAGTTATCTGAGAAGGCCTAGAAGCAATGACACCCCAGT
>NW_006345879.1:0-473 GCF_000327345.1 Myotis davidii
TGTGTGTAAAGTAAACAATATATGCTTTTAGAAACCCAACTCTTTAAATATTGCACCTGGACTGTCATGTTAAATATTTATCCTTAATGGGTTTGAGATGTACACCTTTTATTGCATATTTTTCATATGATATGCCACGTGCAGAATTAAGTGCCAAAGGAACACTGGCCCCACGGTCTTATTTAACCAGGGGTCCTAACCACTAACTTTGTGACTTCACGTCCAGACCTTTCGATCCTGAGTAATGAGGTTCTATAAAGCCAACTGACAAAGATGCATTACATGTGTTGGGCTGATGCCACCATCCAGTTGTTTTACTTGTAATTTGAGCCATTTAAAGACCAATAAACATAAAAAAAAGGACCCCGGCTAGTGTGGCAAATTGGTTAGAGTCTTATCCTGTACACCAGGGGGTGGAGGCTTTGATTCCAGTGAGGGTACGTGCAAGAGGCAGCTGGTCAATGTTTCTCTCT
>NW_006345880.1:0-474 GCF_000327345.1 Myotis davidii
GGGAGCTGCTCTTCCAATTCCACCTTTACTTGTAAGAGAAACAGCTGGAACCACAGGTGGAGTTGTCTGCTTTCTTTAAACTTCGGTCATTGAGCCTTGAGGGATATCCTTCCCATCATCACCCCTACCACATTCTGCTGCGGTACGCGACCCTCAATCAAGGCCAGAGATAAGATAGTGCAACCACTCCCTTATGTCGAAAAGGTCCTAGAGCTTTCAAAAGTAGCGACTGCACAGACAGGTTAAATTAGGGAAAAAACTCCAAGGTTTTGTCTCAAGGCCTCTGCTCTAAACCCTCTCAGACCCAAATGGTCAACCTGTTCTTTCCCACACGTTGACTGTATTCACCTCGCGAAATTCTAGGAAACGGAGCCGCAATCGACGTGCCTTTGGTCACCTTTTACCAATCCTCAGCTCATCTCCATCTTCTTATCTTCCAAAAAGTTAAGGCGCTACCTCCTCCCCTGTAGTGAT
>NW_006345881.1:0-474 GCF_000327345.1 Myotis davidii
GGACACTTAGCATATTAAGCTTTTATTATATATATGATTATTATCTATTCTCACAGCTAGTATTTCAGTTATTTCTATCTGGTATCCATAATATACTCAACTCACAGAATTACTCTCCCAAAATGCCTCTTCACACTTTCTCTGCCATGGAGTAAAAACTCCACTTTGGTTTGGGGTCTTAGGACTGAGTCCTGGAAGCTGCAGAGTGTTTCTCAAGGACAGATATGGGTGGAACCATGTTGGGAGGGGACTTCAGAGACGTTACCTCCTCTATGCACCAATCACAAAAACTATGAATGATGTGCTGCTCAGAGAAAATCCATCTGGGAGAGAAAGAGCAGGGTCCACAGAAACTTTACACTTAAGGTTGAAATATGAAATCTAGAAACTTAAATAATATGTCCATTTTGTTAGAGTTTTTAAAAAGGATAGATGTCATTAGCCTTTTGAAATTCTTTCTTATAACTCCAGTTA
>NW_006345882.1:0-474 GCF_000327345.1 Myotis davidii
TTGTGCAAACCATGAGAAACCAGCATCTAGGCCCCTTCTCATTCCTCATGTCACCACTTGTTTTGTTCTGTTTCCTGTCAGAGTCTGTGTCACCTCGTCCATCCAGTCATGTCCTTTCCCAAATTTCCCCACAGAATCTGTTTCATGTCTTTCCAGCCCTCCCGGCCCTGTCCACCAGTTTCATGCAAAGCCTCCGGCCTGAGGCGTCCATGAAAGTGGCACAGCCCTGCTGTTCACAGGCTGGCTGATGGATGCTACCATGCACAATGTGACTGGGCACACCCAGCACGTGGCCCGTGTCCACATGGGTTTTATGTCTCCTCTGTGCTGTCCATGTCTTGTCTTATCCGTGAGCTCGTATCTGTGACTATGCCCATGTCTTTCTGACTCCCAGCCCTGCCCGCCAAGTTCACAAAGGGTCTAAGGAAGGAAGAGGCCACAGAAGGGGCCATGGTAACGCTGCGCTGCGAGCTG
>NW_006345883.1:0-474 GCF_000327345.1 Myotis davidii
CCGCTTATCGGATCCATGAAACTAACATTTTTACACAGTTGCAACAATGTTATTTCAATGATGGTGAAGGAAATATATCAAACAGTGGTAGGTCTATCCAGGATTTGATATTTGTAGATGTGATGATGGTGTTTCTGCTTTGTTTGTAATCTATGTCCAGCATATAGACCATTATTTAATTTCTTGCCTGTGAGGTTATGCTATGGCAGCTTCCTAAATATGATTAGCTGAATATGTGGTTGTTTGCTGGGTAAGGTTTCCTAACCACGATTGCACTGAAGGGCACCAAAATAATTTATCACATTTGGGTTGAGTGTCTGGAATCCAGCGTATGGATAGCTGGAATGACATGAGGAGCAGATGAAGAGACCAGAACTAAGAAGGATACAGTATTTTTTGGATGCTTCAAGTTTAGGAGCCCAAGCCAACCAACTGTTGGATGTTTGCTTTTTTCTCAGAGCAATTTCAACAATG
>NW_006345884.1:0-474 GCF_000327345.1 Myotis davidii
TCAAATTTATAAATAATTGCACAATTTTTTGTGCAATTAGTTATAATTTTTAAAATTAGACTCATTTCAATTTTTTTATTTTTCAGATTGCCATGCTCCTAGGGTTAAGACTTATCCTTGCCTATATGTAAGTGGAGCATACCTCTGCTGTGCTCACCAAAGTATTCCTACTCGGTTATTTGTGTATTAAAGGCGAGTCCTGGGTGTCTTCATACCATAACAAGGAAGGGAATGGATGCCATTTCTTCCCCCGGGAGGCGATGGCCAGCTCTGAGCAGGCTCACCTCCCGGTTCAGGGGAAGCCTGATTTCAGGGGGTCACCCTGGAGCGGACCCCCGCTGGAGGTCTCACACAATCCCATTTTAATTTCAAATCGAAAAAGGAAAGGAAGGAAGGAAAAGGGGGAATGTGTTTACATGCGTCTCCCGAGTCACTGTGTCGGAGCCGGGAGCCCGGCCGAGGTAGCCCTGGGCC
>NW_006345885.1:0-474 GCF_000327345.1 Myotis davidii
ATAACCATACCAGAAAACATGAGATAATGCATGTAAAGCTAACAAACATATCAGAAAACATGAGATAATGCATGTAAGTATTTCAGCACAGTATCTAGGATAAAATAAACTTAAATTTGTCTATTTTGGCTATGTAAACGATGATGACAATGGTGATTATGTTAGCAAGGATGTTAATGCTTTCTTTAGAACTATTCAAAACTACTGTAACTCAGTTTCCCATAATGCAATTTCCAACTTGAACGACAGAGTCACTGTCTCCTAAGGGCCCTGGGCTGCCCGCCCTCTGCTCGGAAGCAGCACTCGATGCTCTGATACCAGCTGTTTCCTTCAAATCCCTGCGCTTCCATGCTGCCTCCTTCTACACGCTCCCTCTCGTGGACACAAATAGCAGTGAGGCGGTTGCCAGAGGGAAGGGGGAGGGGGGGTAAGGGAGCCTAAAATATGGTGACAGGAGATTTGACTTTGGGTGTG
>NW_006345886.1:0-474 GCF_000327345.1 Myotis davidii
AAAAATATTAGTATAACATCATACTACTTGAATGTTCAGATTTGAATAATCATGATACTAAGGCCATACATTGTCTGTTACACTATGCATTTGGCTATGTGAGAAACAGGATTTATAGGAGTTTTACAATTCTTGGACAATTTTAAAGATGTAAGTATTAAATCATGTGAAAAAAGCTTTATTAAAAATAAAATGTATTAAAAAATAATGTAAATACATTAATTTAAAGAAAATAGTGATATAAATTAAGAAATTATAGGATATGTTATTTGGTGGGGGGGGACAAAGAAATGAAGAAAAATAAAAGCAAGAGACAGTTCATCTTCATTACAAGCTTTGTGGTAGTATTTGACTAAAATATGTAGGTATGTTAGTTTGATCCAAAAATTTTTTAAGTTAAAACACTAAGATAATATTTAGGCTTATTATCTTAAAAATTTTAATTTGTGCCCTAACTGGTTTGGCTCAGTGGAT
>NW_006345887.1:0-474 GCF_000327345.1 Myotis davidii
ACACACACACACACACATACACACACACACCTTCATAGCAAATTAATGCTAATACAAAGCCTCTCTGAACTAGTGGGTTGAAGGCAGGTTAGACATAGAAGATGGATTCCAAAGCTGTCCTTTCTGGATGCTGAGAAGAGCACAATTGTCAGTAAGACATCAAAGGGCACCCAGGATAGTCCTCAGGCTCCTCCTATTCAAATGGTTGGGACCTCACCTGGTTTTCTTTGATAAGACTGAATGCAGTTTGTCTCAACCAGTGTATAAGAGCTACTGGAGAATCCTTAACAGAATTTTCCCGAAATGACTGTTCCTAATTTGGTCTACACATATATTAGAATTGGTAATATATACAGTAGAGTGTTGAAACATAAACAGATGGAATTGAAAGACATAGTGAGACATCCAAAACTTAGATGCATCATTCCAGACTTGCAAAGACCCATATTTGTAAAAGACCTCTCTTAAAAACAA
>NW_006345888.1:0-474 GCF_000327345.1 Myotis davidii
TTCATCTCTAGTCCCGGGAGTATTTGTTGAGAATGATGTACAGGTTTACCGGGCAGAACGGAATCGTGTGTATGTGTGTGGCCTGGGCCTTCACCTCACTGAGTATGAATGACTCAGTCAGAGGAACAGAGTGAGTCTAGGACCCGGGGCCGGGGCAGGTCAGAGGTGAAAATGACGTGGGCTGGTCCCGAGCTGCTTCGTTCCGCTGCACACACCACGCTCAGGGCTGTGCTAGAGTCAGGGGTGGCCATCTAGCGTCTGTGTGTCCTGAAAGCCCGGCAGGTTTTAAAGCCATGGATGTCATCGTCTCTTAATCTGGAGGGAAGGAAACTGGGCGTGAAGAGCCATGTCTGCGTGGTCAGTAGGCCCCCCAGGTTTGGTCAGTGGGGACGTAACCCTGAGCTGGGGGAAGGGAGCTTGAAGCCAGAGGCGCCGGGGTTGGCCAGTCTGAGAGGTCCAGCAGCAAGCATGCGG
>NW_006345889.1:0-474 GCF_000327345.1 Myotis davidii
CTCTCTGTGTTAGAGCTCGGCTAGATGGTGTTTAGTAGCAGAGTTAGCTCTTTTGTTGACCTCCCCAATGTGCTAGACACATACACATCTTGCTTAATCCTTGTACAGTAGAAAGGAAAGCAGACAGGTTACATTCCTGCCACCAAGGTCACTGCCAACGGTTAATTGAAAGAATCAATGTTTGAACTGAGCTTCTCACAGTAAAAAATAATAATGATAATACATTTCTGCTTCTAAATTCTTATGTTCTGATTAAAACGAACACTTCATTTCCTTAATGCATGTCAGAAGAAAAGATGTCTTGGAAAGTTAGTGACTTCTTGGACTGCACAACCATTCTGTTCAGGATTCAAAATCACAGGCATGGTCATGAGATATGCCACCTACTATTGTTCGTGGAGTTCGGCAAGCCAACTTTCCTTGTGGGTTCTTGTCCTACAGAGTTTGAAGAATAAATTCATGGACTAAAAGGCT
>NW_006345890.1:0-474 GCF_000327345.1 Myotis davidii
AAAAAAAAGTTGAAGTCTTCAAATTCCTCACGTTGGCCTTTGCTCTTATCATTACAACTTCCAGAGTTTTGAGGCTACTTTCCTAGAGCTACAGCTCAAGGAATCACTAGATATAAATGACAGTGTTCCCAAGCCTGTGCCTTGAACTCCAATAAGTACTTTCTCTTTTCTCTATATGTGAAAACAGGGAAAGAAAGGCAGTTATAGGAACAGAAGGATCCCGCCTGGACCAGCTCCAGAAAACAACTTCACCCAGGGGTCTTATGGGTGTTCTGAGTGCTTCATTTGGGTCTCAAAATAAGCTCAGGCCCAGCCTTAACACTTGTCATCTTTCTGTGGTCTACCACATAGAGCCCATACTGAGCTTTCTGAATGACCTTGGCCATCCCAGAAACAGCATCTCTCCTTAGATCTGAATCCTTGTACTTAAGAACCTACATCCGCTGTTCACATCTCACCTATTTTGCTTTTGTG
>NW_006345891.1:0-474 GCF_000327345.1 Myotis davidii
TCAGCTTTTTAAATCTGTAGGCTTATGTCTTCTGTCAAATCTGGGAAGTTATTGCTTGTTATTTCTTTTGAGTACTTTTTAGTCCTCTCTCTTCTCCTCTCCATCTGGGACTCTAGGTGTCACAAACGTTAGATCTTAGCTCTGATATTATAGTTCCACAGGTCCCTGAGGATCTGTTTATTTGCTTTAAGTCGATTTTCTATTTCCCAGATTGTATATTTCTATTCTTCAGTCCTCAAGTTTGCTGATTCTTTCCTCTATTTCCTCCATTCCACTACTGAGTCCACTCATTTAGTGTTTGGGGTTTTTTATTTTTTGTCTTTTTATTTAAATTTCAGTTATTGTATTTTTTCAGTTCTTTATAGCTTTATTTTTTTCTGACACTTTGTTCTTAAAACTTGTTTCAGGAATGTTTGTAATTGCTGTTTGAAGCATTTTAACATGGCTGCTTTAAAATATTTGTCAAATAATGTT
>NW_006345892.1:0-474 GCF_000327345.1 Myotis davidii
CTTCCTTCCTTCCTTCCTTCCTCCCTCTTTCTTCTTTATTTCTTCTTTATTTCTCCTCCTGGGAATAAAGGATTTGGCATTCTCTGCATTTGATTCCCTTGTCAATACAATGAAGAGGTTGAATGACACTGTTCTATACACACCCTCCCTCACTTTTCTGCCACATTTTAGTTATTTTCCATGTTCTTCTGAATATCTCCTCCTCAGGCTACAGCTGGACATTAAGACAGTCCTTGATAAGTGAAAGTGAAATTGAGAAAAAACAAAAACAAATATTAGTAGAACAGGCAAACTCATGCAGAGGGACTTTATGGCAACACTGAGGAAAGTCTGACCACCTTTGTGGAGGAAAGATTCCATGTAGAATAAGCTTTCTATAAATCAGGTGACTGTTTAAAGTGACAGGTCACCTTGAAAGTATACATAAGAAATAAAACAATGTGAAAATAAAACTGATATTAAACTGGATGGGTC
>NW_006345893.1:0-474 GCF_000327345.1 Myotis davidii
CTTCACCACCCCTCCTCAGGCTCACCAAACCTGACTGTGCTGGTGCGGCACAGATTCTTATGTCTGAAATCAACTTCTGTTCTCAAATGCCCATGACTTATTCTGCATATCTCTGCTCAAATGCCTCTTCCACAGCAATGTCATTCCTGAATCTCCACATGACATTCAACCTTCCTATGATAGTCTCTTTTATGGCACTTCTTAAATTTTTTCAGATTCCAACTTATTGTTCTCTGTTCTAATTACTCAAACAATATATGTAAATAAGAATAAATTCTAGTCAGTGTCAATCAAATATGAAGCCTTGAGATGCAAATTAAATTTTATATTAGAAAAACCTACATGACCAGTTGTTAATGAATGCTGTGATCTGCCCCCATTTCAAAGTTTTAAGTTTTTCAAATGATTTAATCACTGGATTAACATTTCTTAAAATGGTTTGCTAAGCCCTAACTGGTTTGGCTCAGTGGATAG
>NW_006345894.1:0-474 GCF_000327345.1 Myotis davidii
GACTTAAATTGACGTTTCTCCAAAGAAGACCCATATATGGCTAATAAGCACATGAAAAGATTCTGAACATCACTAATCATTAGGGAAATGTAAATAAAAACAATGGAGTTGAGATATCACTTTACACGCATTCGGATGGCTATTGTGGGAACACACATATAATCCCCCAGAAAATAACTAGTGTTAATGAGGATCTGGAGAAATTGGAACATTTGTGCATTGGTGCTAGGGATTTAAAATGGCACAGGTGCTATGGAAAACACTATGGCAGCTACTAAAAATATTAAGCATACAATTATCGTATGATCTAGTAATTCCACTTCTGGATGAAGACCCAAAAGAATTGAAATCAGGGACATGAACAGATACTTGAACACATATTTTCACAGAAGCATATTCATTATAATCAAAACGTGGAAGCAACCCAAGTGCCCATTGATGGATTAATGGATAAACAAAATGTGGTATATACAT
>NW_006345895.1:0-474 GCF_000327345.1 Myotis davidii
TTAAAGAAAGATAATTACCATATGATTTCACTTATATGTGGACTCAAATGGACAAAATAAACTAACAAACTGAGCTGTCTCTAGAGACCTCCCAGTTTGGAAGGAGAAACAATACATGAAATAATAATTAAAATACCATGTGCTGAGAAGCATAACTGATATCTGCAAAGTGTGTGGGGCTCATGGACTAGGTCTTCCGGTCAAGTCAGGTAAGGCTTCCCAGAGGCAGTGGCATATTATAGATAGTAAAAAATAGTGCACAATCTGTGTAGGCAGGTTCTAGCCCTCCTCCTTCTTTCCCAGAATAATTCCAAAGATAGCAGCCCAACAGCACAATTCTTTAGGATGATTCAACTGCCACCCCTAATAGCATCTCTAAGGAAAGCAATTAACTAGCAATTTTCCTTTATTATTTCACTCATCCACATAATTAAATCTTCTTAACATACTTATTTCATAGTATTTTATGAAGAA
>NW_006345896.1:0-474 GCF_000327345.1 Myotis davidii
ATTGGTATCCTACAGGTATCATTTAGTTATCTTAGATATACTTTTACTTCATAGCAATTGTGTTTATAAAATAATACTACTTTATAGTATTATTTTATACTATACGTGAGAGGCATTCTAGCTTCTCACATAAGCATTTCACTATTTTAACTGAAACACAGAAAACTAGAATTTCAACTCATATTTTTACTTGATATATCTGTCTCAGAAATGACTTTTTTCTAATCTTCATTATTCCATATGCTAAGATTGCTCTAAAATGTCAAAACATTCTAACTTCTAATTCTAAATTATAATTTATAACAAAAATATAACTAATTTTAAAAGTATGAAATAAGTATTATAGCATAGTAGAGTGAATATAGCCCTGGTATTAAGACCATAGATTCTGGAACCTAATTGCCATGTCAGGTATAGAGCAATAAGCAAGTTTACTTCTCTCAGTTTCCTTATCTGTAAAATTGGCAAAGATTT
>NW_006345897.1:0-472 GCF_000327345.1 Myotis davidii
CCTCAGGTGAGGATTAACAACAACAAAAAGGATGACTTCATTTTCGCAGACATATTTTCAGAGCTAGAATTCACCATCCCTGCCTGTTTTTGTGTTACATATAAATGGAATCAGATAATATGTACTCCTTTTGCTCAAGAAAATGTTTATAAGGTTCTTTCTTGTTGCTGTATGTATAGGTAGTCTCTTTGTTTCTAAAGCTGAATGTCGTTCTATTTTTATGAATATCCAATGTCCTGTTTATGGATACTGAGATGTGAACCTCATTTCTGGCCCTTGTCATCTGACAGGCTTTTATCCAGAATATGGAGACATGCAACCACTAGAATGGATACAATAAAAAAACTGACAGCAACAGATGTTGGTGAGGATGGGAGAAACTGGAACTCTCATACATAGCTGGTGAAATGTAAAATGGTGAAAGCATCTTGGGAAATGTTTTGGTCATCCTATCTAATAAAAGAGAAACATG
>NW_006345898.1:0-474 GCF_000327345.1 Myotis davidii
GCACGAATTTTGTGCACTGGGCCTCTAGTAGATCTATAATTAGGATCTATTGGAGGAAAGAGGAGATTAATGCAAGAATCAGGCAAAACTTGGGTTATCATAAGAAAAGTCTACCCCAATTCCAATCTGAGATCTCACAATGCCCTGGGTAACCAACACTGGAATGCTTTCTACCCTCTGGCTTAAGACAAAGCATGGGCATGCTGTGTGGGTGTGCTGGCATAACCTGCCTTGATAACATTAAGATCCACTTTGCTCTCTGACCATGTCGCATACTGCTTTAGGACACCCATGCACAAGACCACTGCTCCCAAGGTCACCTCTGAGGAAGGATTGCAATTGAAAGCAAATGAGCACTTTATGTAGGCATAAAATCAACACATTTACTTTAAAAATCAGACTGCAACTCATTGCTATGGGCTTCGTTCAGTGTCAGTATATAAGTACAGCCTTTCTTCGTATCACTTTTTTTTT
>NW_006345899.1:0-474 GCF_000327345.1 Myotis davidii
GGTGAGGATTAACAACAACAACAAAAGAAGTCAGTAACAGATGCTGTTATCTTGGTGAAGTTAGTCTTCTAGTCTCTGAAACCTGATTTGTCATTACCCAGGGGAGAACTATTATTCTCTCAAAGACATCCTTATATTGAGGAGGTATATATTAAGATTGCTGTGTAAATTGCCAATGTCAGCTTATCAATTCACAAGAGAAAATGTAATAATTATTTGAAATGGAATACTTGTGTGGCAAGAACCTGTACATTCTTTCTCTGTACAGAGACCTACATTTTAAACCAAATTATACCCAGAGATTGTATGGTGAGCATGGAATCAGTATAAAAAGATTAAATTAATTCCAATGTCAGGCTAGGTCTCTGGGACCAGTGGACTTGACGAAATTTTCAGAAGCTTGGGATCCATCCTAGACCTAAGATTAGGGCCAGGCATTTGTAGTACTATTTCTTAAAAACTCTATATGTGATT
>NW_006345900.1:0-474 GCF_000327345.1 Myotis davidii
TGTATTCAAAGTGCCAGAAGGTTGAGAACCACTGGCTAAAGACTCCAATGGCCAAGGGCAGAAGATAGATATCCCTGCTCAAGCAGAGATCAATTCCTTCCTTCCTCTGCTTTTCCTTCTCTTGGGGCTCTCAAGAATTGAATGATGCCCATCTGCTTTGGTGAAGGTGATCTTCTTTACTTAGTCTACCGATTCAAATGCTAATATCTTCCAGAAACACCCTCTCAGACACATAGAAATAATTTTTACCAGCTATATCGGCATCCCTTTGCCCATTCAAGTAGATACATACAATTAACTATCACAACCTTATAGAAACTGTTGTATATAGATTAGCAATCATAAATAGAAGGTGACTGGGCACTAAAAGGCAATAACTTGGAGATATGATAATAACTCTTTAAAGATGTGTATTACACATTTATGTAGAGTGTTTGTTACATGCCATTGAGTTGGCTCTGACTCCTGGCAACC
>NW_006345901.1:0-474 GCF_000327345.1 Myotis davidii
TGCAATAAAAATGTAACATCACCAGGGCTAATCGCCATAATAGAAGGGAAATGCTTATCAGAATGCCTGTGAAATAATTAGAAATAAAAATACAAATACTGGCATTGCTATCATTAATATGGTATCATGGAAAGGCAGAAGGAAAGCAACAAAATTGAGAGGAGGCTTTATACAAGTGATGATACTTGAATTGTCTTTTAAAGGGCAAGAGGGAATAGCAGCAGCTCAAAATTAAACCTTGATTTACATTAGAAGCAGCATCATACTATAGAACAGAACTATTTCATGCTCTCTGAATCTTAGTTTCCTTACCAGTAAATGTGGATAAGAGCTGCCTTAATGGGTTTTAGAGAATCTAAAACACCCCAAAACACCAGATGAAAAGTATTGAAGAGAACATTAGAAAATTATATGTGGTTTAAGAAGTAGATATTTTTTGTAAGGGTTTATTTCATGTATAAAATGAAAAAAAAA
>NW_006345902.1:0-474 GCF_000327345.1 Myotis davidii
CAGGTACATGCCCTTGATTGGGAATTGAACCCAGGACCCACTGGTTTGCGGGCCCATGCTCTAACCACCGAACCACACCAGCCAGGGCTCATCTGTGCATCTTGAAGGCTGGCAGAGGGCAGGAACACCCAGCAATTGTCCACAAATAGGTGGCTGGTTAGTAGGACTCTTCGAAGCAGTACAGAAAAGGCCTGTGAGGCCTGTCCTGAAAGGGATTTCAAGGACTGAACTTTCACTTTATAAGTGGGGACACAGAGGCCTTTGGGCGGAGAGGGACTTGCCCAAGTTAAAACAATGAGGAGACAACGAGGAGTGTCAGGGCAGGGAGAAGCCAGGCTCTAGACAGCCTCAGTGCCCCTCCCACACACAACACAGCCACACAGAAGCTGGCCCTGATTCATAATTTAATGGCTGTGCAGGTGCTGGTCTCTTATTTCTGCCGCTCACGGGCCCACTGCTCTGGGGTCAGGGTTT
>NW_006345903.1:0-474 GCF_000327345.1 Myotis davidii
GGGGGGAAATCAATAGCTGCAGAAAAACCACTTGACAAAAGTCACATTAATTATTGATAAAAACTCTCAGAAAATTAGAAATGGAAGGCAACTTTTTAATCTGATAAAGGCATCTACTACAAAAGAACCTAAATATAATTTTATACCTGATGTTGAAGTAATAAAAAAATTCCCTCTATGTTTAGCAACAAGGCAAGAATTTTTGGTCTTACAATTTGAGTAAGTATGGTATTGGAGGTTGAAGCCAGTGCAATAAAGCAATGAAAAGAAATAAGATGCATAAAATCAGAAAGAAAGCAATGAAAGTGATGATATTGCAGATGACCCGACTGTTCACAATCAAATCCTCAAGAGCCTACAAAACAACTACTAGAACTAACAGGTGAATTTGGCAAAGTTACAGGGAGTTGTACCAATATACAAAAACCAATGTGGTTTTATATATATTCAAAAGTACACAATTGAAAAAAAAAA
>NW_006345904.1:0-474 GCF_000327345.1 Myotis davidii
GTTATATCAATTTATGAGTCATAATGTTCTACTTTTATAATATGGTTTCAAAAACTTTCCCCTTCATGTAAGTCTCTAACTTATTAATATAGGATTTCAATCTTATTCCAATGTCCTGATGAGGCCTGTGGCATTTGTAGTAATGATACAGTAGATGGGGACTATTTATAACTGCTGGACATTCCTCGGTGGGAAGAAGAGAGGGCAGGGAGTAAATGCTTGGCCTTGGCCATACAGTCAATTTGTCAATGTTTTATTCTGACATTTCAGAACCTTCTGGGGGAACAAAAACTGAAGTTTCCCTAATGACCCACAGGTCTCCTCCTTCAGAGGCACTTTCTGGTTGGCCTGGAGTTAACTTGATCATTTCAGTGGGTTTAAAGAACAAATAGTTGGCAATTGTAATGCACGAATCAATCTATTCCTTTAAAACTATTTCAAAGGCAGCTGTAACATTTTCTCCTACGACTTTCC
>NW_006345905.1:0-474 GCF_000327345.1 Myotis davidii
GAAAGTGTCACAGTGCTGGGAACAGTCCCAAATAGATCTATAGAGACAGGGTACCCTGACACTTGATGTGAACAGAAGGGCAACTTTCTTCATCTTCAAACTAATATATGCTCTTCAAACCCTCTTTTAGAAACACTTTGATAAAATCATGCTCCCTCGTTAAACAGCCTTCAAACAGAAGCCTCTCTTGCTAGGTCTCTGCTACTGCTCATTTGGGTGACTCTCTGGACTCTGCTACCACCACAGGGAGATTTCTGCTCTAGGGATCACATCTTGAGGTTCAGACTTCTCTCGTCCTCTTCTCTCAAAGTATTCCTTAGAGTATTCCTTTATTATTATACTTAAACTGAATTACAGAGCCAGCCTCATGCAAAATATTTTTAAATATCCTCTTCTAGTAGGCCAGAGACACATTTTATTCTATTCTTTAAAAGGCAGTAATTGCCCTAACTGGTTTGGCTCAATGGATACAGC
>NW_006345906.1:0-474 GCF_000327345.1 Myotis davidii
GTGCACGAATTTCATGCACCAAGCCTCTAGTATTACAATAAAGCAAGTCACAAGTTTTTAGTCTCCAAGTACATACAAAAGTTAATGTTTACACTATACTATAGTCTATTAAAGTGTGCAGTAGCATTATGTCTAATAAAATAATGTACATACCTTAATTAAAAAACACTTTATTGTTTAAAATGCTAACCATCATTGAAGCCTTCAGCAAGTCATAATCTTTTTGACAGTGAAGTGTCTTGCCTGGATGTGATGCTGAATGACCAGGGTGCTGGTTGTTGAAGGCTGGGTTGGCTTGGCAATTTATTAAAACAACAGTGAAGTCTCCCATATCGATTGACTCTTTCTTTCATGAATGGCTTCTCTTGTAACCTGCAATGCTGTTTAATTGCATTTTACCCACAGTAGAACTTCTTTCTGGTCAAGGGGCATAGGCCTAGTTTGCAGGCTCGATCCCCAGTAGGGGACATGTAG
>NW_006345907.1:0-474 GCF_000327345.1 Myotis davidii
TTAGCATATTACCCTTTCATTAGTATAGATTTTATTGCAGCAGTTAGCTGCTGTTAACTTACTGCAAAATAGGTGTCTGACAAGCACGGTGGTAAGCTTTTTTCTTATAGTTCTTCATTCACTCTTAATATTCTTAATCTTATTGATGAAGGAACTAAACATAAAAGCGGACAAGTAATCTGACCAAGGACTTGGAGCCATAAAATCAAAGGTGAAATTCAAATTCAGATACATCTGACTTCAAAGCCCTGGCTCTTAGTCACTACTCTACCACTTCACATTTTGTCTGTATTAAAGATTAATCCACAGAGCAATGGCAGAGATGCTTAGACTTGAAACAAACACAGGCCTGTGCTAATGATGTGAGCTCCTCTCTGGTATATAAGCCAGGAAGTTTACATCAAATGATCTGTTAGCCTCAAATTGTCTGAGCCACAGAGACAAATCCAGTGGGTAGTAATAAAGGAGACTTTT
>NW_006345908.1:0-474 GCF_000327345.1 Myotis davidii
GCAAAAGCAACCATAAACTATACATAAATGAATGGATATGAATGAATTCAATAAAACTTTATTTTCAAAAATGGGTAGTGGGTGGGATTTGGTACACAGGTTGTAGTTTGCTGGCCTATGTCTTCATCATTGTACTAACACAGATACCATGGTTAATTATTTCCACTACACTTTTACTTGCACCCTCCTGAAATTTAATCCCATCCATCCTGACAGTTTTTATATCCTGTCTTGATCTGCTTTCTTTACTTTTGTTGTCAGGCTTCTAAGTACATCTGGAAATTTTATGCTGATTAGTGCAATTTCACATTTTTATTTTGAATATCTGCTTATTTTTGTGTTCATCACCAGTCAATATTCTTACTCATTTTCTTCTAAACCTGCTATTAATAGTTCTAGATAATTATCACATGTTCTCCAAGTGGTTGAACTAATTTACACTTTAGTAAGCGGTGACTCATTGTTTCACATTTT
>NW_006345909.1:0-474 GCF_000327345.1 Myotis davidii
CGCGACTCACAGGTTGAGAACCGCTGTTCTAGAGAGAATACCTGTCATTAAGCTTATTGTTGACATTATTATTAGTTAATAATTATCAAATACTCAGTTGGAAAAAAAAAAGATTTTGGACAGTCTTCGTTGTCCTCGTTAGGCAATGATGAAATAAAGATGAATGAATTTTTGAGCATATGAATGAATGATTAAGGCAGTCCCGAAAAATCCAACCTAGATTCTATATCCGGCAGGTTTCCGTGTTAGCCTATAGCACTCTCTTAGCTGGCTAGGTTTTGACTAAGTGTTCAAATGAGATTAACTCTTAAATCAGTGATTTCTTTGGGAGATAAAGTCTGATAGATGAAGATGGAAAAAGAGAAAGCCCAATTCAATCATTCCAGCAAGTTCCCATTGAGATCCGAGGAAGGTGGTATCAGAATGCCATTCTAATGAAATTTAGAAAAACACCCTTTCCTAATTTCATCACAC
>NW_006345910.1:0-474 GCF_000327345.1 Myotis davidii
TTTGAAAATAACCTGCCACCAGTTAGTAGAATTAGCTAATTTTCAAATGCAATTTGAATGAATTTAGGCAGGTATAAGTCCTCTCCAGTTTTCCAATATCTCCATCAAACCTTCTTGTTTTCTATGAGGACTCTTCCAACTCTCTGTCCTCCAAAACATTCATTTTATAACCCTAATTTTGAGAATCCATGTTTACTTATTAGAATTCAGGAAGATAGAAATAGTATAATAGAGTGTCTATAAACTCTTTCTTTTAAAAGCTCTGAAGAAAATTGACCTGCTTTCATCAACTAGATCATGATTTAACAGTATTTAAAAAGTTTGACCTAAGAAAACAAGACAAAAAATTATTTCCCAGAAATTAAATTTTTATAGTTAATATTATCCTTCAAAATAGAGGTCCTCACAAATTTTTATTATCAGGGTAAGAGGATTTAAAGTATAGCCAAAGTGGCTGGAGAACAACATTAAATA
>NW_006345911.1:0-474 GCF_000327345.1 Myotis davidii
TATGTATGTATGTATGTCATAGGTGTGCAATATTGTTTTTCATTCCAAAGATATTGCCAAAATTAATTTGTAAACAGTTTTGAATAATTGGCTTAAGAAAAATTAAGTGTTTATGTATATCAAATATATTCTCAGAAATATGAAAAACTAATCCAAAATGTTTTTCAAGTTCACATGATATAGAATAATTTTCAGTAAATTAAAAACTAGTTTAAGTTTTTTTTTGGTTTAATTAAAACAGGCATGCCTTTTGAGCTATCAATATTAAGTATAATGGAGACATACACCTTTTATTCCACTTAGGCTTACTAAAAGTCAAATCTGCTCATATTATCTCTTATAGAATTTGTCATCAAGAAGATGATTTAAAATGATGATTACTTGTTTAATGACTCATGAAATTTTCATGAGTAATCTAAACATAATTGTTAAAAACAAGTAAATGAAATAGATATGTTTATAAAATGGATTTTT
>NW_006345912.1:0-474 GCF_000327345.1 Myotis davidii
CCACATTGGCCAGGCTGTTGGGTTATTTTTACATGAGTAATATCTGAATATGTTTTATTGTGGGAAACTCAATTTAGAAAATGTGAAAGCCACCACCCATAATTCAACTCTTATTCCTAGAAGTAACCACTATTACTAGTTTGGGTTATAAATTTCTCCTCTTAGTCTATGCATTGATATACATATGTGTGTGCACAGTATACATAATTTTGTGGATATTTTTGTTTTTAAATGTGGGCATTAGTGTATAACTTTTTGTTTAACCTAATATGAAGGTCTTTCTATGTCATTACATGTAGATCTATTTTGTTTCTTTGGTGTGTGTGTTTTTTTTTAGTTGCTATATAATATTATATGGCATGGGAGAACCACAGTTTATTTAGCCATTTTTCTCTTAATGCACAAAAATGTTATTTGCAAATTTTTGCTATTACAGTGTTACATTATAGATTCTTATAGTTCTTTGTGCTTACA
>NW_006345913.1:0-474 GCF_000327345.1 Myotis davidii
AAAAAAAGAAGAGGAGAGCTCATTTCCCAACACATTCTTTGAAGTCAGTATTACCCTTATACCAAAAGCAGACAAACATATTACAACAAACAGAAACAGATAAATATCCTTCATGAACATTGTATTAATTATTTCTGCAAAACAAATTACCCCAAAACCTGATGACTTAAAACCACAATTTCTGTGAATCAGGAATCCAAGTGTGATTTAGCTAAGTGGTCCTGGTTCAATTTCACCCATGAGGCTTAATCAAGCTATTGTCTGAGGCTATGGTCTCATCTGAAGACTTGATTGGAGCAACAGGACCCAATTTGAAGCTCACTCAGGTTGTTGTTGGCAGGTTTCAGTTCCACACAGACTAAGGAACTAAGGACCTCAGTTCATCGCACATTATTAGAGTCACTCCATAGAGTTGTGTACAGTATGCCAGTTTGCTTCTCCCAATGCAAAAGAAAAGCACTTTAAGAGAAAAAA
>NW_006345914.1:0-474 GCF_000327345.1 Myotis davidii
CTTCATCCAGAAGGTCGTCCGGAAGGACGTCTGCTCTGATTAGAATATTACACTTTTATTGTTATAGATTACTTATTTCCTCTAGGCCAGTAGCTCAGGAAAATTGTCCAAAGAGAAACCTTTAAGGGCTCACCTGATTAGGTCAGGCCCACCCACTATAACCTCCCTTTTGATTCCCTTAAGGCAACTGATTAGTAACCATTCATGAGAATGATATTCCATCATGGTCAGAGGTCTTGCCAACACTCAAGGGAAATGTTTTATAGAAGGTAGGGTATGATAAGGGTGTGGGTAGGGTGTAATAAAAAGTGTGGGGCCCTTTAAAATTTTGCCTACCACAATATTTATTTAATCCCATCCATGTGATTATGTAATTTTAAAAATATTGTCCATAGCAGAGCATCTGCATGGAAATTTCTCCAAAGAGGAAAAACATATGAGCAATAGACATATGAAAAGATGCTCAATGTCACA
>NW_006345915.1:0-474 GCF_000327345.1 Myotis davidii
GTCTCTGCTCTCAAGATGTGTAGAAATGTGAAAAATCTATGGAGAGTTTCTCCCAACAATCCGTGGAAGGCAGTCAATGAGAGGAGTGAGAAGAGTGAGGTCAAATGCATCTATTTCCCTCCCTCGGAGACTGCTTAGGTCTGGTCATGTCCATCAATAGGAAATCACTTCTCTCACAGTGACCTTCTCTATATAACCCTCTCAAAGTTCCAATTATCACACGCTGTCCTAGTTCCTTTGTGTCTAGGGATGGTAATCTTTCCTTATTTCTCCTAGTCTCAGGGTACTGCACCACCACACGAAGTTCCCTCATATCCTGTCCACATCTTTGTTAATAGCTTCTGTGCTCTGATTTAAGTGTGCCATCTGTTTCCTGTTATAATTCTGAATGATACCAAGTTCACTGAGTCATGGGAATGGATAAGGTGGGAGATAGTGAAGATTGAGAAGAAAGCCCTGGCTGGCTGGCTGGCT
>NW_006345916.1:0-474 GCF_000327345.1 Myotis davidii
ACCACCACCACGGAGTGTTTACTACGTGCCAGGAACTGTTCCTACTGCTTTTTGTGTATTGAATCAGCCACACAACAACCCTATGTGATAAGTATCATTTACATCCTCGTTTTATAAATGAGGCAAAGTGTGGTTCTGTAGTTTTCCCAGGTCACACAGCTAGTGAGAGAACTGGGATTGTAGCCCAGCAGGTCTGACAATAGAGTCCATGTTTTAGTCACTCTTCAGCTCCATCACTGTGCAGTTGACCTATTTCTGAAGAGAGCGTAGGGGAGACCATCGTGGGAAGGGCTGGTTTCTGGATAAGCAAATAGTTCAAATCTAAATGATCAGAACATAAACAGTTCTACAGAGAGAGCATCCTCGTACAAGTAGCTCTATTGATGATATCCAAAGGAGTTGGCTCAGCCGAGTAGGTTAAAATGGATCCAGTTCTGGGGTGTCTTTAAGGGCACTCACTGAGCGCCCCCCCCC
>NW_006345917.1:0-474 GCF_000327345.1 Myotis davidii
AATAATAATAATATATGTGTGTATATATATATATTCATACATGAATGCAATCTTGTTTTAAGAAATTCAAACCTACAACAGAATAAAAGCAGGAAGTCCATTTCAGTGTAGCTCCCTCCAAGAGCCTTCCTCTATCCAGAAAAAAACACTGTTAAAAGTTTAGTGTGCATCCTTCCAGATCTTGTTCTCTGCATTTAATAGTTTTACATAAGTATAATCGTAAGATTACATTACTGGCATAATGTACGCATAATAGTATATCAATTTCCACCGTTCTTTCTACTCATTCCACTGTACTTTCTGTTAGAGAAGTTCCATCTCTGAAATCTATCCACTAGTTATAATGCAGTCTTTGATTTCCAGGAAGAGTAAGCTGTGTTGGGTAATTTTGCTGTTCATCTCATGCAAAATGCATTTCCTGCACTGTCTCAAGCCTGTTATGGAATGACTCTCTCTCTCTCTCTCTCTCTCTCT
>NW_006345918.1:0-474 GCF_000327345.1 Myotis davidii
AATAGTATTTCTTGCATTGGGAGGAAATACATGTTATAATAAAAGTCAGCATTTGGCAAACATTTATCAAATTCCTACTCTATCCCAGGCTCTCTGCCAGGCCCTGAGGAGACAATAGTGAACAGGACAGACATGCTGCCTGTTCTAATAACACTCTCATCCAGATAAAATGTATTTGCTCTTAGGCATTAACAGGACACTATTCTGAAGAGAACACATTTCAAGGTAGACTGACAGGATACTCTTTCTCCATGACTTTCTAATTAGTGCACATGGGCACTTAGTAATACTTAGTTTCACTTTCCTCATCTATGAAATGTGGGTAATTATAGTTTTTGCTTCAAAAGATTGTTCATAGAATGAAATGATATAATACATATCAAGTTCTAGGAACAATGCAAGTGCATGCTAAAAATTTAGTGAATGTTACCTAATATTTCCTTTTTAGTGAAACTTTATTTGTGTTATTTAGGA
>NW_006345919.1:0-474 GCF_000327345.1 Myotis davidii
CACTGCATTCAGGATAGAGACAGGATCCCTGCATGAACTTCCCCATAACTGTGGCCTCCTGCCCTGTCTGGTCTTACCCACACGCCACTGCCATCTCTCAACAGGTCTCTGGCTTACCTCCAGCCCATGTGTTCACCAAGCTCTCTCACAGTCTGGAATGTGTATATGCCAGTCCCTTCTCCTACTTTGCTGAAGTAGCTCCTGCTTACCCTTCAAATCTCAGCTTTAGAGGAGATTTTCATGACCATTTTGATTGAGTAAAATAGTTCTATTTTTCTTTGATCACTTATTGGAGAACTACATTTACAGACTACATCTGCTACTTGTCAAAGTCTTCCAATCTCTCTCCACTCTTAAATGATTGATCACCCTGGTTTATGGTAACACACACGCACATCCAAGAATCAGGTCATTAATAACATCATTGTCAATATTTGTATATGTAATTTCAGTGGTGGTTCTAAGGCATTTTTT
>NW_006345920.1:0-474 GCF_000327345.1 Myotis davidii
TGATTCACCTGACAGATGCTGAACTCCCAAAGAACAGCTTATGAAACTTCCAGTCAACTGAGCCTTGGTCCCTATGACCAGCAACCTTAGCATCGAGTTGGTCTGCAAGGCACTCTACTTGTGCTTGAAGGCAAAGGACCATATATCTTGCCTCCCTGAAATATACATATAGCTGTGGGGTTGGCCAGGTGTCTTATGATGCTCATACACTTAAACAGAACAGAAGAGTAGAAATCAAGCCCAGAATAGGAGAACATACTTCCAAGCAAGATGATATGCACAGCACAGGCTATGAGGGCTCCTATTGCCCTGCAAGAAAATTCCCTCTGCTTTCCTCAGCTCTAGGCACTGAATGCTGATATAGTTGAGGCAGAAGTGTACTGACATCTGCGATGTACACTGAAATTATTTCAAATTATGATGGAAATGAACAGATGAATAGTAAGGCATTATGGTTGAATCTGAGTAATGGGG
>NW_006345921.1:0-474 GCF_000327345.1 Myotis davidii
CTGGTTGATAGGTTGATGCTCAATCACTGAGCCGCACCAGCTGGGCTAACCTCCTTTCCAATAGGCACATTTAAAAGTATCGCTTGAGCTTTTGCATTTCAATAGGTAAAATGATGGAAGGTAGAGAGTATGTTGGGAGGGACCAGCGCCAGAGCCTCTTGACTCATAATGAAGGTGAAGACTGAATTTGAAGGAAGACCTGTTGTCTCTTCTGTTCCTCCAAGCTACCCTACCCAACCCTCAGACTCTTCCCTGAGCCCTTCAGTTTCTGTCTACACCACACCTCACACTGAGAGTTTAGAAACATGGGATAGAATTTAGTCCTAGAAGGAAAATTAGAAATCATGTAGTCCAAATATTCATGTTTTTCTTTTTAAACTTGAAATATAATTGACGTATAACATTATATTCATTTCAGTTGTACAACAAAATGATTAGATGTTGTGAAACAACCACCACAGTAAGTCTAGTGAC
>NW_006345922.1:0-475 GCF_000327345.1 Myotis davidii
TTTTTTTTTTGCATGAGCACTTTTTGTACGTGAAGAATCCAGAGCCGCTGTTTCAAAATAAGCATTTTAAAAAGCTATCCAGATGTTTATACATTATAGTCTTAATAGGACAAAACCTTCCTTATCTAGAAATAATGTATTCCTGATTTTGACTAAATGAATACAGAGGGTATATTGTAGCATTTAACAAAATATTATATAAAACAGACACCTGATGGTTCACCTCTCTGTTTGCATATGGGGAGCTGCAGTCTGAGTCACCTTTTAGCAATGCAACGTACGTTATTCATGTAGATTAGTGCTGTCCAAAAGAAAACTATAATGTGGACTGTATTGACACTTTTAAATATTCTAGAAGTTACATTAAAAAGAAATAATAATTTACAGGTGAAGTTAATTTAAGAACATGTGATTTACTAAGACTATTCTCATTTTTAGATATAATCAATACAAGCATTATTAATGGTTTATCTTA
>NW_006345923.1:0-475 GCF_000327345.1 Myotis davidii
ACACACATACACATATACACAAACACACACACATGCTTGTCCAACACATAGTTGTTAATCATTTTTCCCCTAATTTCTTTAAACAGAAAAAGAAAGTTGAAAAAGAAAATGGGGGAAATGTTGCTGAAATTCTTTGTCACAGAACTGACATTGAGTCCTCTAGAATTGCTCTCTCTCTTTCCTGGCCACCTGTGCACACTTCTATTATATAGCACTTATGATGCCACAACTTATTCGATTATTTCTTTATCATCTTTCTTCTAAAAATATGACATTTTTGAACACTGGACTTTTATGTTTTATCACCATAAACATAGAGACTGCTAGAGAGATGGCATCCAATAACAATCTGGAAAAATTATATAAAATGAATATTTTGAGGACATATGAATGATTCCTCCTAAAATGAGCTCTCTTTCAGAATGGGGGTGGTTTCATCACTGAATGATTTATCCCCATACGATATGAAAAAAAA
>NW_006345924.1:0-475 GCF_000327345.1 Myotis davidii
TTTTGTGCACTGGGCCTCTAGTATAGTATATAAGACATATACATCATAGACTAGGCTCTGCTGGAATATAAGATCCTGATAGAAAAGTAATGAGGAATAAGTTTAGAGTCATACTGTGGAAGGCCCAGAATACAGATAGTTAGAGTTTTTTGATTACATATTACCTAGTAACTAGTATCTTTTTTAATCTTTGTACTGGTCCCAGGAAATACTTATCATCACCTTCACCTCATAATTGAAGGAATTGGGTTTTAGAGGAAGTAGACTGAGCTGGCATTTGAACCCAAGTCTCTATGCCAATGCCCATGGAATTTCCACTCACTCCCTTTCCTCCGCAAATGCCTGCCTAAAGTTTTTATTAAAGCCTAGGCAATTAGGCATCATTGAAAATTATTGAACATGGGAATAAAAGAATAGATTTGATTTTTGAAACATCAATTGGACATTAATTAGTAAAATGGATTAGAAACTGGGG
>NW_006345925.1:0-475 GCF_000327345.1 Myotis davidii
AACTACAAAATCCAAACCAAAAAATAAAAAATAAGCAAAAACTGAAAAGTGAACAAAAAACATGAAAAGATTCAGAAAGAATCAAAACTTAGAGTTTCCCATCATCATAGATTTTACCCTGAGGGCAGGCTAAAGTTGGTACTCCATAGTATGCCTAAAACTCTAATAGAAAACAGTCTTTCTGGCCTGAAGAATCAAAGAATGGAAGTTAAGCAACCACTGATCCTGGAAAGTTGGGAGGGTGGAATTTGAGAAAAAAATTGAGCCAGAAAGGGAGAGCCTTAAATTCTGTTTATAAACTCTTACACAAATCAGGCAGACTCCAATACCTCAGCTAAGGACAAAAGGAATGAAGTGATTTGAGGCTGCCCGTGAAAAAGTGCTTACAGTTCGAGTATGGCCAAGGTAACTTCCCACTTAAAAAACAACAAAAAACACACACTATTTAGCCCAGCTGGCGTGGCTCAGTGGTTGA
>NW_006345926.1:0-475 GCF_000327345.1 Myotis davidii
TTTTTTTTTCTAATCCATTTAAGTATTCTGAGTCCTTTGTAAGATTTAGAATATGTTTATAGAATTGTTTTTTATCAATGTGACAATGGCCACTATGAATTCAGTGTAAGCATTTGTTCTCTGAATAATATTTTTAAAAGAAAGCCAACTCAATGGAAAATAAAAATGTGTGGGACATGAATTTTTTAAAGTGTTGTCTTATAGAAAAAAATTAGATTGCACAGCTCTTCATTTTACCTAAGGTACTGAGTCAATACATATCAATAAAATGATCTAATTGTCTGTATTATACTAACATGTTAACAGCTCCATGGACCTGGAGCTAGCTTTCTAATATGGTAGTTTGAAGTAAAAGGGGAAAAGATAAAATAAGGTTTTGTGCATAGGGATTGAAGAGACAGGGAATGCATCTAAGAAAGGCAGCTTGTTGCTACCACACTGACAGGACGTGAGGACCTTATATGAGGGTGAAGGT
>NW_006345927.1:0-475 GCF_000327345.1 Myotis davidii
CTCAACCACTGAGCCACACCAGTTGGGCTGAAAGGATTCTTTAAAGAGCTAGGGGTGGGGCTAACCAAGGATGGACTAGGAAGCAACCTAGAGTGTTAGGGATTGAACTGTGTCCCCAAAGATAATATGTTGAAGCCCTCACCCCCCGTCCCTCAGAATGGGACCTTATTTGGAAACAGGTCATTACAGATGTAATTAGTAAAGATGAGCTTATCCGGGGGAAGGGCAGGCCTTTAATCCAATAGGACGAGTATCCTCGTAAGAAGAAAAGAGACACAGAGACACAGGGGGAGGACAGGTGTGACGGGAGACAGAGACTGAAGTGCTACAGTGCACGCCAAGGAGTGCCACAGTCGCCAACACCCCGCCGGAAGCTGGAAGAGGGGGGGACGGGTTCTTCTCTCCAGGTTTCAGAGGCAGCCCGGCCAGCCATCACTTTGTTTTGGACTTCCAGCCTCCAGAGCTGTGAGAGGAT
>NW_006345928.1:0-475 GCF_000327345.1 Myotis davidii
AATAAAAGTTCTTTTGATACATTATGGCCTCATCTATAGGTGCACGACCCCAGCCCATTCTGAACCTTTCAGATGATAGATAGACACAGACAGATGATAGATAGAAAACAGGTATTTATTATGATAGCAATTTGCATCTACTTCCACATAGGTATGTTCATATATAAATAAACTTGAACATATTTCCCCTGTGAATAATACTGATATGAAAGCAGAAAATCACCCACATCTTCTTATTGATTTTTAAAATTATGTCCCTCCTAAGCTCAGTTAACACTCTCCTGGTTGACCAAATGTGCATTTCCTAAAATCCTCGCACCCTCCAGGGTCTACCCCTACTTTTTGTAGAATGAGTTATGGTAGTAAGGAGAAGATTTTCCTCTTCTTCAGGCACATTTTATATTAAAACTAGAGGGCCAATGTTCGAAATTCATGCAAGAGGAGGCCTTCCTTCCCTGGGCTGCCAGCACCAGCT
>NW_006345929.1:0-475 GCF_000327345.1 Myotis davidii
GCCCTGACCAGGAATTGAACCACGGCCTCCTGGTTCATAGGTTGGTGGTCAAGCACTGAACCATGCCAGCCGGGCTCCCCATGCTTCTTAATCTGCTCCAGGGCCAACTGGGGACACTCAGTGCACTTTAAGTCACACTACTAACCAGAGCCCCCACTGTGTGGTACCACAACCCAGCCCCACCCCATGCCATACTCATCTTTCACACTCATCTCCATGGTAGACTAGTCAAACCTAGAAGCTCTAGGTTTCTTCATGCCCTTTAGCTCAAATTTAGAGTTCGAGTTTGAACTCTGGCCAGAGGTCCAGCCCATAGCTCAAGTTTTCATGTGGACATTTCTATAGCATGTCTTAACACTAATTTACTCTGGTAGCCCTAAGTTGAAACTCCCCATGGTCTTCTGGATTCTTTCCTTTCCTTTATCATAAGCACCCATCAAATATCATCTAGAACAGTGGTTCTCAACCTTTTGGA
>NW_006345930.1:0-475 GCF_000327345.1 Myotis davidii
TTAAGATCTACTCTCTTAGCAACTTTTAAATATTCAATGCAGCAGTGTTATCTATAGTCACCCTGCTGTGTGTATATTATATCCCAAAACTTATTTCCCTCATACTGGAAGTCTATTCCTTTTGACTACTTTTACTATGTAAGTCTGAAGTTTTGATAACTAGAATCATAAGGTTTGCATTCTTTTATGCCTTGCTTCTGCCACTCAACAATGCAGGATTCATCTATGTTGCTGCACAGAGCACTAGTACATTCGTTTCTCTGCTCTACAATACTACTGGTTGTATGAATACAGAATGATTTGTTTGGGGGCATTAAGAAGAATGTTGCTATGAACATATTTATATATATTTCCTGATGCATTTGTGCATGAGCTTCTTCCTGTTGAATATTAACATTTCAAAACTGAGTTATGTGAACTACATATTAGATGCAATTACTAAATGTAAAAAAAAAAGTAATAATTCATGACTGGA
>NW_006345931.1:0-475 GCF_000327345.1 Myotis davidii
TTAGCATATTACCCTTTTATTAGTGTAGATTAGGTCATAAACATTTTCTCCATGTTATTATTAAGCTCTTTAAGTATTTTCAATGGCTGCTGCATACTTTCAGTAGAGCAATGCTACAATTTAATTAAGTTTAGACAATTAGCTTGCTTTTAGGCATGTTTTTTCCTATTCTATATAATAAAAGCCTAATGTGTAAATTGTTCGACTGGAAATTCAACCGGGAGTTCGACCACTCACTGTGATGTGTGCTGACCACCAGGGGGTTGTGCAAAACATGGTGGGTTTCCACGATGTGGTGCTGGCAGTGGGTGGCAGTGGAGATGCGGTGGGATGATAGAGCAGGAGAGCGGGTGGTGCCAGGCCAAGGAGGGTATGAGCAAGGGGCCCAATCATCCCACCAGCTGCCCTGCAGATGGCAACCAGTGTCGGCAGGGTCCAGGGACACCACCCAGCTCCCAGGCACTGAGGGAGCTGG
>NW_006345932.1:0-475 GCF_000327345.1 Myotis davidii
AAAAACGTGGACTTTGGTGTCAGACAATCAATTCTACTGCTAGCTATTAGTCCTTGAACAAGTGATCTAATCTCCATGAGCCTAGATCATGTCTATAAAATGTGAAGGGAATAAGATCATTGTTAGGATAATCTATAAGAAATTCTATAAGAAAATTTCTTACAGAATCTATAAGAAAATTCCATAAGAAAATACATGTAACGCATCTAGCACAAACATCTAAATGGCTCTTCCACGTGCACTTATTGGATGTGTTCTCCAGGGAAAGTCTCTGCTATGGTCCCACAGACCTCACTTTCTTCTTCCTTCTTTCCCTGTAAAAATAGTTCCAAATTCTTATTTCACAAATTTGAAACAATGTGCGAAGCCAGAAGAAACTCAACAATCTCCATCTTCAACCAAAAAAAGAGAGAAATAAGAAAAAAGAGAGTCATATCACTAAGAGACCCTGGATTAATTACTATCCTATATAATA
>NW_006345933.1:0-475 GCF_000327345.1 Myotis davidii
CTTCCTTCCTTCCTTCCTTCTTTCCCCCTTGAAAGATGCAATCACCAACTCATTAGACAACAAGCTGGTAGATTCTCTGTTTACATTTGACATTTCATTGGTATTGAAATAGTTAACAGTATTTTCTGTGAGCTAGATTTCTTATTTCATTTTTTGAATTAAGTAAAAAGAAATTATAAAGCTGCTTGCAAAAATAAGGAGCCACAAGGAGTTCCCAAGTTGACAACATAAATATGTTGGTGTATGCTGCTATGGAGAGTAGAGAGCAAAGTGAGCAAAGACTTTGAAATCATTCAGACCTAAATTTAAATGTTGGTCCTACTATTGGGCACATGAATGTTTTCAAGTTACTGAACTTCTAGAGGCTCAGTTTCCTTCTCAATAAAAGAGGAGAAAATAATTTTCAACATGCTATGTCGAGACCTGAACAAGACCATGTTTATACATACCACCTGGCACATACTACATATCTATA
>NW_006345934.1:0-475 GCF_000327345.1 Myotis davidii
TGTTACTGATACTACTTTCACTGAGAGGTAGGATCTATTCCCTCCCATTGTATCTGACTTCACCTTATAGACTTCTTAGACCCCTAGAATATGTCAAAAAAGGACTATGTGCCTATTGAAGATAAGTCATAAAAGGATATAGCTTCTACCTTCCTCTTTCTAAGGGTAATTTCCTGTGGAACCCAACCACCATCCTGTCATGGAGTCCACATGGATAATCCCAGCTAATTATTTAAAAGATGTTTTCTCCACGGTCAACCCACACCTTCCTTCAAACATGTGGATTAGTGAGCCTTCAGCCTCTAGATCTAGAATCTTCCCTCTGAGACCCATGTTATCCTGGAACAAAAACAAGCTATCCCACTGTGGGCTTTCTGAATTCTTAACCCATGTTATCTAGGAGATAATAGATGATTATTTTTATGCTGAGGTAATGCTTTCACAGTTTTCAGGTAAACTTTGAAGGTATTGGCTA
>NW_006345935.1:0-475 GCF_000327345.1 Myotis davidii
GTTGAACTCCCAGACGAACTCCCAGTCAAGGGGACAATTTGTTTACTATGTTTTTATTATATAGGATGTTTTCCTTGCAAAGTAATAGTTGATGTATACACATTTAGAAACCAACACCAGCAAACAATCACAAACCCACCAGGTGGTATGAAGCAAAGTCACTATTGAAGGTTGGGGGGGAATAGACTATATTACCTAGAGTTAAGTTTCCATGTTTTTAAATAAATAACAGCTGTTCCTGATGTTTTAGAAGATAAAACAAATATACAGGAAGATATATCTGTCACTAACAATAAAGAATGCAGAAAGGACATAAAAATGCAAATGCAAACAATCTGTCCAATGAAGATGGCTTATTGTAAAGGCAAAATACTAGTGCCAGTGCATCATAATTTATAGAAAACATATAATAAAATGGCAACAGACTAAATTAATGTTTCTTGTTACAAAAATAGCTTTAAAGGAGGGTGGGGGG
>NW_006345936.1:0-475 GCF_000327345.1 Myotis davidii
GGTGGCTGCATAACTCTGTGCCTATACTAAAAACCATCGAATTGTACCATTAAAATGATGAATTATGTGGCATACGAATTATAGCTCAATAAAGCTGCTTTAAAAAAAAGAAAGTACTCTAGGGAGAAGAAAAATACCTCAGAGCTGGAAGGCCTGAGATTCGAGAAAGAATGCTGAGCAAAGATGATGGTAAATGTGTGCTTATATTCAAAACACAGTGACTGTAATGCATCGGTAATAATGTCTAATTCGGGGGAGTCTGATACAACAAAAGAGAACTTACTTATCTTTGCTATGCTGAGTAACAATGTGAAAATATTAAGGGGAACAACCAGAAGAATAAAGAAAGAAAATAAAACTGCTTAACTGGTAAAGGGGGAAATGAAACTTAATACACAGAAATCTGAACCGCGTCTTATTACTGTTCACATGAGCAGGTCCCCGAGTAGAGTTCCATGGAGGAGGCAGCTCACCC
>NW_006345937.1:0-475 GCF_000327345.1 Myotis davidii
GGCATTAGGAAGGTTGAGAATCACTGATCTAAAGAGATAGTCATAAGAATTAAGAGCAAATTGCTCTGGTCCCCCCGCGTCTGCTTTACCCACAATAAAGGTTGTGCTGGTGCCACACGGAGCAAGAGAAGTCTGCATGGACGGCATGGACCTCTAACCGGGCCTCCCCCCGAGCTCCCCAGCACAACAAGCGATCCCTCCCCAGGAGCTTCACAACATAAAAGCGCAACAACTGGCCAAGCCTGAGGGGGAGCAGGAGAGGAGCTTGGGGTGCCAGAGGCCTCGGGCTCACCTCCCCCGCCGCCTCCTTCAGATGTTTTTACTTGGTCGACACAGGTTGCGCCCACATGCACCGGGAAACACACGTTACTTTGTGACTATAGATACCGCTTCTCTGAATCTTGGATTCCTTTTTAAAATAAAAATTAAACTTTCGCGATAGCTGTGATACACGGTGTGGCGTTCGTGTTTCCAT
>NW_006345938.1:0-475 GCF_000327345.1 Myotis davidii
GTTGTAATTGATGGAATCCTAGGAAAGAAAGTTGTAAACATGAAAACTCGAATGTGTGTGTGGGGAGGGCGGGGGCTGTGGGAGGTACGAGCATGTGAGCATGTAGAGTGAGAGTACATCTGTGTGTGCTATTTCAGAATTCTGTGTGCGATATGCCTCATTTGAGCTGTTTACATCGTATAACTAGGAGTGTGGTATGCTTTATTTGAGGTATTTACGTGGCATAATTATGAGGAGATAGTCTTGTATATATGTTTGTGTGAGTTGTATGTGTTCTGGGATATTTCCCATGAGTGTTTTTGATGTTGGTAAAAGGGAATGGTAAAAGTCTTGGTGGTTGAAGTGGCTTGTGGATTAGAAAGAGAGCAGATCAAAGTTCATTTCCTTTAAGACACATGAATTTTCCAGTGTTTGACCTAGAATGAGGGATTTAAAACAGATTATTTGTGTTATTGCATGTAAATTATTTTAAATT
>NW_006345939.1:0-475 GCF_000327345.1 Myotis davidii
ATTAACCAATGTCACCCCAATCAATTTAATTTTTAATAATTTTTTTAAAAAGGAAATTTAAGGGAGGTACTGCGGAGCCTGAGGCAGCTAGTACCTTCTCTCCCACCCACACTGGCCCCAAGTGCAGGCCATCACCAACAGGGAAAGCTATGCCTGTTTATCAGGCCCCTGCCCAGGTCACTATCTCCCTGCCCAGCGTAGCCCTCCTTTCCGCCGGCTCCTCACCTGTCAGCTCTCTCACCTGTAGCTCTCAGCACTCCGAGTAGGAATTTCTGTCAAAATTCTGAGATGATTCATCCGAAAGATGGCATAAACTGCAAGGCACAGAGGAGAGGGGCAAGGCAGAAGGGGTAGGCAAAATGGCAGAGCCCACCCAGAAAAGATCCCCAGCCCATGGCCCCAGGGGAGCAGGGCAGGCAGCCCATGCCTGGACCATCACCCCATCTGGACCTGGGAGCAGCATCTTACAGAGAGG
>NW_006345940.1:0-475 GCF_000327345.1 Myotis davidii
ACAAACACATACTCAAACAGCCGTCCTCGGCGAGGACTTGGCTCCACCTGCTGGGGAACCAGGACCAGGGATTTCCATTCTGGATTCCTCTCAGCACCACCGACAGAGACACAGGAGCTCTCACAGAGGTTCCTGGCAGGAAGTTTGCAACAGTACGATGCTCTCCTCACTCCTTCAATTCCAAGGAACATAGTTTCAACAAGAATGGATGCTTTTCTCAAAAAAACAACCAAATCTTACTTTGGGACCAGAATATTCACACACAGAGAGGGGAGTGGAAGAAAACAACTAGCATGCAAACCTGTCACTTTCAACAAACATCGCTTCTCTTTCCTTGTTTCATTTCAATAACAGTTAGTCCATTTGCCCTTTGAACTTTGCAGGATTCAGAACGCTCATCACCGACGACGCACTGCTCTATGCTTACACCATTCACATTTAGGACAAAAAAAATGACACATCCATCCCACTTGAT
>NW_006345941.1:0-475 GCF_000327345.1 Myotis davidii
AAACCAGTTAGGGCTTAAATTTCTAAATAAATAAAAAAGGAAAAACATTTTAATCAGAATTGAAAAATGAGTCACAAATTGGGAAATGTCACATTTTTAACATGATTTAGAAAATGGGTCACTTTATTGTAAAAAAAGAAAAAAGCTCTTACCAATAAAGGGAAATCAGTAGAAATGTGAGCAAAGGACATGAAGAGGCAAATCATAAAAATGAAATGTAAAGGGATAATGGTTATACGAACAAGAGATTATCATTCTGGAAGTTGTCAGCCTTATTCAGTCTTTGAAAACAGAGAGACCATGTTTTTGTTCTCTCTGCTATATCCTAGTTTTATTTTTACCCTCAACTTACTGACCTTTTAGGAGAAATGTGTTTCAGAGAAGCCTGGGACTGGGTATTGTAATTTCTGTTTTTTCAAACTTTATTACTTTTTAAAGTGAATGAATTAATTTTACATTTTTATTATATTTTAGT
>NW_006345942.1:0-475 GCF_000327345.1 Myotis davidii
CCATTCAATTAAAATAGCTGACACTTACTGAGCACTTACTATTTGCCTAATCTGTACTTATTTCCTTATAGGGATTAACTCATTTGATATTTTCAAATAATACTCTGTGTAGGTAGTATTATTATCTCACATTAAAGATGAGGAAGGTAAAGCAGAGAGAGGTCGAGTAACTTACCTAAGGTTATGCAGCTGCTCATGGTAGAGTATGGGGTGGGGGAAGGGGGGAATGCACCCAGGCAGTCTGGCTTGAGTCTGTACTCTTTAACCCCTACACATGGAATATGACACAGCAACTACAGGAAGAGGGGACAAGGACATATTTAGTGAAGGAAAGTAGATTTCAGAAGAATCTAGCATAGTTACAGAAAGAACGGAGTGGAGGAAGGAAGAACATATGTAGAATGCTTAGAAAAACATTTGAAAGGGTTTATTCCAAAGGTCAAGGGTTACTTTGAGGGCAACTTTCACTTTTTTT
>NW_006345943.1:0-475 GCF_000327345.1 Myotis davidii
TGCACCGGGCCTCTAGTAAGTTGTTATAAGTCTCAAAGTGATTATATCAGGGTGCTTTGGAATGCAAGTTAAAGAAAACCCCAACTCAACCTGGCTTTAAAAAAGAGGACATTTTTAATAATGATAATAAGGATAATTACAAAGTATTTATTGAATGTTTATACTAGTACATATGCAAGGCCCTGTACAAATACTGCTTATTAATTAATTCATAATACCCAGTGAGATAGGGACTATTATTATTCTTACTATAGATGAAGAAAATGAGGCACACAGAGAATGACTATATACTAAGATCAGAGCCAGGATTTGAACATAGATATTCTGGCTCCAAAGCCTCAGTGCTTAAGAACTATGCCCTGCTGTTTCTTACATGACCAGAAATCCAAGGTTAGGTTGGATCCAGGCACAGTATAATTTTGAGCCCAATGAGGTCATCACCCTTCTCCCTGCTTTGCCTTTCAATGAGGTCATC
>NW_006345944.1:0-475 GCF_000327345.1 Myotis davidii
CTCAACCACTGAGCCACGCCAGCTGGGCTGACTGTTTTTTAATTAGCATTATTGTCACTGGAGATAACCAATACACCACTTTAAAAATCCAAAAATTAATGATGCTACCTCCTTTTATCTGATATTCCTCCGTATTAACTGCCTTATACCAATACCTTTCTTTGCTGCAAAACTTCTCAAATAAGTTACCTACTGACTCTTTTTCCACTTCTTCACCTCCTACTCTTTCCTCAACTTAATTTTTCTGACTCCTGTCCCCATCACTACACTGAAGCTGCTTTTTTCAAAATCAACAATTACTCTCATGATGCCGAATCTGGTGCACTTTTTTGCTTTCTCATCTTTTGGGATCCTTCAGCAACATTCCATATTTGACCATACTGTATTTTCAAACACTTTTTTCTTTTATCTTTGGAGACACCTCAAGCTTTCCTCCTACTTCTTTGGATGATTCCTCTTATCTCCTCTGTGGTTA
>NW_006345945.1:0-475 GCF_000327345.1 Myotis davidii
CATTGGTGCACGAATTTGTGCACTGGGACTCTAGTAGTTAATATTACTCTTCATCCAAACTTGAATGGAGGGTTTGTCCTATCTACTATCCATGGAACACCCTGGTTCCTAGAATTTTCTTTGAAATGCTGTTTTGATTAGAAGAAACCAGGGCTTCTAAGAGAAATTATGAATCCCAAGTTGGGGCAGGAAGTGTATGCACCTAAAGTCTTCCCTGTAGAAACTCCCACCACACAGATATGGGATACTTTGAGCTTTTATATAGATGATAATTGCAATGAATCAAAACCCATTGAATGTATGTAAATCCATGACTTTGAAATAATGTTTTAAAAACTAATTGGTCTTTTGTTTGGATGGTGAAGGGGAAGCATCTCATGATCTTAAAGCTTCTCATTGTCTTTTCTTTTTTTTTCTGAGAAAATGTTTTAATATGTGATAATAATATATTTGCTTTTATAGCAACAGTTGTAAA
>NW_006345946.1:0-475 GCF_000327345.1 Myotis davidii
TGGACAGAGCTTCTACACCAGGGGACATGTATAGGTTAGGACCTACCTCAACTCACCCAACAGTCAGTTCCTGAGAACCTGAATGTACACTAATCCCACCATAAATGTGCCCAGGAAACCTGCTCAGTAATAAGGTAATCCTACTCTAAGTATAGTCAGTATAAAGCAGAGAAGTGCTTCCTTTGCTTGGCTGTTTGCAGGTCAGGTTGATTCGGTCTGCAGGTCAGGTGAAATCACTCTTCTGTCCAGCTCCCACCTCCAGCACCCCTCAACCAGAAGGCTCGTAAGTCTCCAAGGGTCCTTCAGTACCTGACTTCTTGGCTGTGCTCTGCACCCCACCAGCACCAGGACTTCCAGGAGAGCCTGTTTTTTTACTCAACAGACTGTTGAAGAAGCTAGCCAACACCCCTTCACTTGCTGCATTATCTAAGGAAACATTAAGAAAAAAAAGCATCACACAAACTGGACAACTCAA
>NW_006345947.1:0-475 GCF_000327345.1 Myotis davidii
GGGAAACAAAAGAAAAAATGAACAAATGGGACTTCATCAAACTGAAAAAGCTGCTCAACAGCACAGGAAACCATTAACAAAATAAAAAAAGACTTACTGAATGGTGGAATATACTCACAAATGATATATCTGATAAAGAGTTGATAGACAAAATCAGCATGAAGCTAAGACAACTCAATAACAAAAATAATCTGATCAAAAAATGGGCAAAGGACATAAAAAGACATTTCACCAAAGAAGACATACAGACAGCTAACCAAAAGATGTACAACATCACTAATCATCAGGGAAAGCCAAGTTAAAATCACAATGAGATACCACCTCACAAAGGGAACTTCATGAAAATTTAAATACAGAAATCATCTAATGTTGGGAGATAAATTTAGTGGTCTATTTCTCTAGCTCCCACTTTCTATATATACTTTATTTATTTGCAAAGTTAAATGGTTTTTAAATTTTTTATTGTTGATAGTAT
>NW_006345948.1:0-475 GCF_000327345.1 Myotis davidii
TTCTTAGTGGATAATAAAACCCCAAACCGGTGTCTCTGGCCGGTCCCTCTTAACACTGTCCCACCTCCTCCTCTTACCCCACCGTCAGCCCCTTTCACCAGGTGGCTGCGAACCTGCAATGAACCAAAGTTACAGGTTTAACTATTCAGAGATCGGAGAATCTGCGCCATAAACTGTTCCTCTGCTTTCAACAGTACTTATTTTTTTATATTCAGTCCTGTCTTCTATTTTGCCTTCTCCTTTTTACTCTCATTGTTTTGCTCTTCTATGTATATATTTTTCTTTCCTCTTTCTGTTTCCATTCTTCTCCCGTACTCATCTATGTCCCTGGCCAGGGATCCCTAGGCACTGTGGATTGTCAGCAGTACTCTACAGGACGAACCTGCTGTCCTCTGAGAGCCACTACCCCAGTCAGTTCTCTCTCGGCTCAGAACAATGGAGGGCTGTGACAATTAAAGAGGTAAGTCCTGAAAGT
>NW_006345949.1:0-475 GCF_000327345.1 Myotis davidii
ACACACACACACACACACACACACATTTTCCTTTCTAAGTATTATTATATAATTTCTTTGGAAAGAGAGGACAGAGAGCTCTAGAAATTCTTGAATGAAAACCAAAACATTTGGAAATCTTGTTCTCTGAGCAGAGTTTAGTTGATTTCCCCCCAAAGCATCCCCAGAGGTGACTAATAATGGATTTGTAAGGTGTAAGGAATTTGTAGCATGTATTCCTACTTGCTTTTTATGAGGAAATATTGCTAGCATGTTGACATGGGTTTCCATCAACTTAAGGACCAGAATGGTTAACTGCTGCCTAGAGGAGCTGGTTTGCTCAGATATTACAGTCCGGGGAGAGTATTTTCCAGCCTATCATGATTTTGTAACAGGAAAACACGTAGAATTAGACGATAAATGTGAAATATCACAAACTCCAAAGCCAGTCCATTGTATTTCTAAGCTCAGTTGTTGTGTTCTTCAGCTTTGTGAC
>NW_006345950.1:0-475 GCF_000327345.1 Myotis davidii
TATTAACGTTTATTGTTGGATGCTTTCATTTTCTCTATGTAAATCTTTAAACCATCCTAAATTTATTTGGGAATGCAACATGGGTGGGAAATCTAACTTAACTTAGAAAGTAGTTTTTCAGTTGTCTTGCTGACTGTGAAAGAATCTGTTCTTCCCCTGTTGTTTTTGAGGGCTTTCCTAATCATACTAAATTCTTACATTGGATTTAAAATTAAATTGGATTTAATTTTTAGATATAATATTTATTCCATCCATCTATTTGGATGCAGTACTACAAAGCTTTAATTTTTGTAGGTTTACAATAGACAATACCCAATAGGAAAATCTCTTATTCTAGCTAGGTTTAGGTAGCTTCCTGTAGGTGCTGTAGTAATTCCCCAGTGTATGTCTCAACTTTTAGTGAAAATATTCACACTTAATAGCCTATGTTAGCGATACTCTCAGGAACAAAGAGAAGGTGGTGGCAGAAGAAAGT
>NW_006345951.1:0-475 GCF_000327345.1 Myotis davidii
CCCCCCCCCCCCGACAAAGGTGGAGGCACAGCGCCCAGTGGCCTCTGGATGTCAGAGGCAGTAGGTCCCTCAGGTCCAGGCCGCTGTGCAAGCTGCTCTGTGACCTGGCCCATACCCTGCAGCAGACGTGGCGGTCCTCTGAGCACCCCTGGCAGATAGCGATTCTGGCTGGGGCCTTAGGAAGGCCTGTGGGCGGAAAACAGTATAAATGCTCCAACTTTCACACCAAGGTCTTGATATCATCAGCAAACAACTATTGTCCTTTGGGGAGCAACTTTTGGCCTTCTTTGAGGCAAATTTGGCAAATAATGTTTTTTCCACATGGTTGGCACATCACATGCAAAATCTTTCCACCCAGTAAACCAGCCTTTAGAGTTCCCGCTGTTGTCACTTTAGTGTCCAGAATGAGAAAGGTGAGGAAGACGACAGCACAGGGCAGCGGAGTCCCTCCATGATGTTCCCACCTCCTGAGCCC
>NW_006345952.1:0-475 GCF_000327345.1 Myotis davidii
ATAGATATAGATATAGATATATTTTTAAGGTAATTAAAATAAATAGTCAACATGCAAAAGGCCGAAACTACAGTAGCACCAGTGTTCCATTAAGTGCGCCTTCGTTCCATCAGTTCAGCCTGAGGGACTTGTGATGGCATCTGACTATTGCCATGAACCCAACATGACATCTTGGTGTTTAGTTTACGCTAAAAGGATCTCATGCCAAAGCTACTTAACTAACCTGCTGGCTTGTTTATATCTTTCTTAATAATTTCATATTATTACATCTGTGATCCACTGATTTCATATCCTGCTTCCTGGCACTGAGCTTTTATCTCTTGGCTCCTCATTTTCAAATGGCTGAGTTTTTTCCATTTGCTAAAGCCCAATGGAACCTTTTTTTAAAAAAAAACATCTTTCTAATTCTTTAGATGCTCAGTTTTAGGCACTAAACACATTTTCAAATGGCATAAAGCAAAGGTGATGGAGAGAG
>NW_006345953.1:0-475 GCF_000327345.1 Myotis davidii
TGTATGGGAGGCAACCAATCAATGTTTTCTCTCACATGGATGTTTCTCTCTCCCCCCCCCACTTTCCTCTTTTTCTGAAAAACAAAAACAAATCAATAAAATTGAAGTGATGGTTACACAACATTGTGAATATATTAAAAACCAACTGGATTATATACTTATATAGGTAAATTGTATAGTTTGTGAATTATATCTCAATAAGGCTTTTGCCAAAATAAACACATAAGCTGTCATAGAAATGTTATACAAAACAGCTGACACAATCTGGATTGAGACACAAGTCTTAGAACCTGGTTGAGGAGGTATGGAGCTCGAGAGGAAAATGGGGTGAGTCCAGAAGAAGGTGCAGGGCTCAGCGCTCCATCAGAAGCACTGACATACTTACCTAGGCAATACTTTTCTTGGCCCCACAGACACCTTGGCCTCTCACCAATCACTACCCTTGTGGATGAAAAGGGGCCACATACTAAACCTG
>NW_006345954.1:0-475 GCF_000327345.1 Myotis davidii
TTAATTCATTGATGATCCTCACAACCTTAAGAGGTAGGACCTATCATCCCCAAATTACTCATATGGAAACTGAGAATTTAAATATCTTGCCCATTTTTCACACAGCTTGTACTCTGACTGCAAGGTCTGGGCTGTGGGTAAAATGCTAAGAAAGAAATAGGCATCATCCCACAAGTGCAATTCATGAGAAAAAAAAAGAGTACAAGCATGATCTAATTGAGACAAGTAAGTAATCCAGGACAAATGGAATAGGGAAACTGAGACAGGTAGTTAAATAGCCAACCAGTTTACAATTATCTAGCAAATATCAAAATCCTATCTTCCCTAACCAAGGACATTAACAGTTTACACTTCTCCCTAATAAGAGGGTGAGTAGCTTAAATCACCTTACTCTTGCAGATTGATAATAGAAGTCCAATCAGTTCCATATGTGCCAACTATACCCAAGGATAAAGCTGATGAATATTATATTGAT
>NW_006345955.1:0-475 GCF_000327345.1 Myotis davidii
CCACTGAGCCAAACTAGCTAGGACATCATTATTTCTTTACAAAAAGACATTTAGATAAAGCTCACTGACAGTTTGTGGCCAGGTGTCAAGTTGTGGCTGAATGTTCTTAATCATAATAAATTTCACACATGTAAATTTTTGTTCTTTATAGCTTTATTTGAAAGTAGACGCATCGAATTTGCAGAACAAATAAATAAAATGGAGGCTAGGCCTAGAAGACAATCAATGAAGGAAAAAGAGCATCAGGTGGTGCGTAATGAAGAACAGAAGGCGGAACAAGAAGAGGGTAAGGTGGCTCAGCGAGAGGAAGAGTTGGAGGAGACAGGTAATCAGCACAATGATGTAGAAATAGAGGAAGCAGGAGAGGAAGAGGAAAAGGAAATAAGTATAGTTCATAGTGATGCAGAGAAAGAACAGGAGGAGGAGGAACAAAAACAGGAAATGGAGGTTAAGATGGAAGAGGAAACTGAGGTAA
>NW_006345956.1:0-475 GCF_000327345.1 Myotis davidii
GGTCGCGACCCACAGGTTGAGAACTGCTGGCCAAGAGGCTTAAAACATACATTTATCTCACAGTTTCTGTAGGCCGAGAATCAGGTGTGACTTAGCTGGTTGCCTTCGACTCAAAGTCTTTCACGAGACTGATCTAGGTGGGCTGTAGTCAACCTCAAAGTTTGACTCAGGGAGGATGTTTCCAAACTCACTTATGTTGACAGGCATGGAGTCTTCACTAGCTATTGGGTAGTAATGCTAGTTTTACATGGAACAATCCCTAGGGGCTACTTTCCATATGGCACCTTACTTCGCTCAAAGCTCAGATAGTGTTTATGACCCCCAAGCTTAAGACAAAATCCCCTGACTGGTGGTTAGCAAAAAGTAAGAAACGTTTGGCAAAAAGTAAGAAACGTTTCTCTCCCTAGTTGGTTTGGCTCAGCAGAAAGAGCATCGGCCTGTAGACCAAAGGGTCGCGGGTTTGATTCTGGTCAAG
>NW_006345957.1:0-475 GCF_000327345.1 Myotis davidii
CCTGGGCTGGGGAGGAGCCTGCAACCAAAGTATCTGCCCTTGACTGAAATCGAACCCAGGACCCTCTTGTCTGCAGACCAACGCTTTATCCACAGAGCCAAACTGGCTAGAGCAATAATCTAGCTTTATAGAGGAAGAAATGTGGTCTCAGAGAAGTCAGGCAATTTGCCAAGTTTCAAGTCTTTTGCCAACCCCCAAATCAAATGCAAATTAGCCAAGCTTTCAACTATGTTTTTCTGCTTCCCAGTAAAAAGTTAATAATGATGACAACAGAATTGTATTTATTAATAGATGTGATGTTAATGTATCTCATTGCATTGTAGCTTCATGATTTCCTAGACTTCTCTTTCCTCATAGTTGTAAGTCATTATGGGTTTTGTAAGGTGCTGTACTCATAATATCCATTTCCTACCCAAACAGTTTTCTTTCCCTCAGTGATGTTCATGTACCAGACTCACATCCTTTTTGTTTGTTT
>NW_006345958.1:0-475 GCF_000327345.1 Myotis davidii
CAGGGCTCCAACCAGTTGAGCTCAACATTTGAAGCAGTGTTTTGTGGAGAGATTTTTCCTTATATTGGAAGACCAAGGAATTTATTTCTTACCGTATTTTAAAATAATCTTTTTAACAGATTTTGTTGAGGTATTCTATTGGATGGTTAAAAGAATAGACAAAAGTTAGCCACCAATCATTTCTTATAGTTTTCAATTCTATTATATTTATCTGTCACAGAAAGTAGTTTTGTAAGTTTTCACATCAGCTATTAAAATAGAAATCTGGAAACTTCTTAGGACAAACAGCAATAGTAACTATTATTCACATGGCTACCTGCAACTTACAACTACTATAATATTCCATATTTTATATGAAAACACAATTTGGGTGCTGTAGATATTATTCCTACATTCCCACTTTCCTTATAAAAAAAAACTAAAACTCAGAAAAAAACCAGACCAATTCACAAAACTACTAAATTGGAGATCTGGG
>NW_006345959.1:0-475 GCF_000327345.1 Myotis davidii
TGAAATCAATAAAAATATATTTAAAACAAAACCTTGGGGAAATATCTGCTGCTAAACATTTGCAGATACCAAAAGCTAAATGCTTACACCGTCAAGCTGTGGGTGTCAGTCTTGACTGCTCCAGGTGCCCAGGCCTCCTGGGTCCCCTCCGACCAGCTGTCTCCGCCATCCATCCTTCCCCTTCACCCTGTGGCTGTCCTGCCAGGCCATCCTCACCCACAACCTCCTCACAACCCTCTGTGGCACCCCGACTTCCTTACCACCCGCAGGCAACCCTCATGGCAATTCCAGATCAACAGTCATAAAACACCTCCGATGTCTGCCAACTACTCAATAATAAATAATCTATAAGAATAAAAGCGTAATATGCTAAATAGACTGAACAGCTGAATGACCTTCAGGACATCATTCCGGATGCCCTTCTGGATGAAGCTGCGGCAGCGGGGGCCGAGGTAGAGGTGGTTAGGGGTGATCA
>NW_006345960.1:0-475 GCF_000327345.1 Myotis davidii
TTTTGAAGATAGTACCCATTAGTATTTTCTAATTCAAATCCTTATAAAATTCCCTGTCTACCAAGTGACGAGCAACTTCAACTTCAAAAACACCACAAATTTTGAGGAATTCTGATGAACTTTAAAGTTAATTTACAGAGATTGTTCTTGTTAAGTAAATTGCCTTAAAATATTAAGAACTTCAAGACACTTTAACTGATGAAAACTTCAGATACATCAATCCAAAATTGTTTCTGTTCATAACAAGGATCAGGTAAGTCTTGTGATTTTATAGCAAATTTTTATATTTTAAACAGAAAGTATTAACCCAAACCAGAATGTATAACACCAAGAGTGAACTCTTAAACTGTGAACTTTGGACAATTATGATGTGTCAAGTTCATCAATTATAACAAATATACCAAATGGTTGGTTATTGATAATGCAGGAGGCTATGCATGTGTGGGGGAAGGGAGAGTATGGGAAATCTCTGTAC
>NW_006345961.1:0-475 GCF_000327345.1 Myotis davidii
CAATTCATTATGCAATTATTTCCCTCTTCATGTGTGCACAGGCACGATATATGGCAGAGATCTATATCTAAATAAGTCTAAAAGGGTATTTAAAATAAATATCAATTATGTCTTTAAAATAAGAATAACCTAGTTTAAAAACAAGAAAGTCCAGATTTGGAATAAAACTTATTCTATTATTCTCCTATGAAAAATAGTCTGTGGTCAGGTTTAAGGGCTACATAAGTCAATGGTCTGAAAAAAACAATGTGTACATTGCACTTTGTTAATTTTCCAGAAGACATCAGATTAGGCAATACAGTGGTCTTCCTATAAGTATCTTTACACCTGAAAGAGCAGGGTTGACGATGATCCATGGTCTGATGAATCTTCTACCTGATTGAGCATCAACCTCTGAAATGAATTTGGAAGCAACACAATTTGAATAGGCCACTAACAAAAACACACTCAAAATGCACTGAATCAAAAAAAAAAG
>NW_006345962.1:0-475 GCF_000327345.1 Myotis davidii
TCCTGCCCTTTAATATTGGTGTTATTAAGCATTTTTCTTCTTTATTTTTTAGGATTTGCAAGGTACAGTGCTAAATATTTTTTATTTTATAATGAAGTTGGTATTAATTGACTATTTTTAAACAGTTTTATTGATATATAATTCACATACCAAACAATTCAAAGCTTGCAATTCAATTTTTCTTTAGTATATTCATGGTTAGGGGCACCATCACCACAGTAAATTATAGGACATTTTCATCACCTCAGATAGATACTCTGTGACTATCACCTCTTTATCCCCCAGATCACCACATCCATCCCTAAGCAACTACTAATCTGCTTTCAGTCTCTATATATTTTCCTGCTCAGGACATTTCATGTGAATATAGTCATAAAAATTAATGTGACATTTTCTTACTGGCTACTTTCAATTACTACATGTTCTTGTAGCTTGTATTAGAACTGTGTTTATTAAAATATATTTCATTTTCAAA
>NW_006345963.1:0-475 GCF_000327345.1 Myotis davidii
TGGGAAAAGATCAAAATTCAAAATTCGAAGTGTAATTTCTACTAAATGTGTAGCGCTTTTGCACCATTGTAAGTCAGGGGCTGTCTGCACACAATTGGATATTATAGCATTGTTTTTAGTGTCAAAAACAAAACAAAGTCAGGAAGATGCCTGGAATGGTTAACAAAATTATACTGATCAGGGGAGTAAGAGAGCTGCAGTTAATAGTTTGCCCTCATCAGTTACTGGCTCAGGGCTGGAGGGTGGGACATAAATGCTCAGGTGCCTGTAGGCCCCCTTGGCACAAGCAAAGCATGTTCCAGCATCCTGCGGGCTCACTCAGAGACACAGGGAAGGCTGTGGGGCGGGCTGCACCGGAGCCGGTGTGCTCAGAAACACTGAAGAGGTTCAGGGTGTGTGAGGGCAGCACTGACAAGCCTGCTACCAGTGGTCTTGGGATTAGTATAAATCAGTGATGGCGAACCTATGACACGCG
>NW_006345964.1:0-475 GCF_000327345.1 Myotis davidii
TTTTTTCATTTTGACCCCCTCCCCCATCCCCTTCCGGGAATCTGGAAAGTGTAAAGTCTAGCTTTGAAGTATAAATTTGTTTCCTGTTAAAAATTAAGGTTCTATGCTTGCACTTAGTTTTCCATTGCTGTCCTTCAGAAAGAAGCTGAATCTGCTGCTTGTCCTTTGTCTCTGGCAGAGGCTGAGTAAAGGCGAGAAGTCACACTGTTACACATCCTCACTCCGGCTCCCCTGCTGCGCTTCCTGGGATTGGTCTCTGTGCTCTGAGTTGGTTTTTGTGCGTGGGTTTTTTTTGTTTGTTTATTTGTTTTGATTTTTTGGTTTGTTTTTAATGAAGAGATATTTACACTTTATATCTCTGAAAAGTTTTAACATTTAGCAGTCATGGACTGAATACTCACCTTCAGTTCATGCCTGTCATGACTTCTTCATTCATTCCCATATTTTTATTCAAATACATTTTAACGTCTCCCTT
>NW_006345965.1:0-475 GCF_000327345.1 Myotis davidii
ACACACACACACACACACACACACGAAAAAAAATGTTTTCTGGAGGCCAAGTAGATAAATTATTTTTGAGAGGAGGTTTCAGAAGAAGGTGAATAGCAACTGTGGCTCCAAGAACAGACATGAAGAGGCAACTTCCCAGATTTGATGGTCCATGATTCAGTTACTTGACCTGGAGTCTGACTGCCCAACAGGGGTTCCACTGAAAGTTACTGGATGTCAGGGCTCATTCCCCAGCCTTACTCCTGCTCTTACTGAATGTGGCAGCCCTTGCTTCCGTCTCACGGTTGACATCTTTTACTTCCTAGTTATTTCTAACTCAAGAAGACTATCAAGGAACCATTTAAAATGAAGGGATGATTATATAACTTCACTCAATTGAGGTTTTCTTCCTACATCATCATTCTTATTATATTGTCGCTGTTGGCATCTTCATTATCTAATCATTTTTGTAAGGTCTACACTTGCTACTGAACTA
>NW_006345966.1:0-475 GCF_000327345.1 Myotis davidii
CAAAGTGAAAAGATAATCTACAGGATGAAATAAGATATTTGCAAGACATTTACAGTTGATTCTTATTATTCACAGTAGTTATGTACTTACTTCTATAAAGTCACTAGAAAGTTATAATAAACACTAAATTAGTGAATACTGGGTCAGTGCTTATAGGGAAAACACAGGTTTAGGTCTCGGTAAGCCTCTGGTCTATAACCAACCAGTGCATTATTTTATTTTATGTATGTTTCTGTATATTCATTGTTGATGCATTAACCTTGATCTCCCAGCCAATAGCACTGCAATGCATGCCTGAATAAAACTAACCTAACACACATATTTTCTTTGTAACTTACATCACAGCCTTCTTTACTTAGGAACATAAAATAGCACTTCAGCGCTACAATTGGGGGTATATTATTTATTTTTTAATAATTTGTTTTTTTATGTATAGAAATTAGAATCCTCACAGAATGCTAGTGCAAATGTAAAT
>NW_006345967.1:0-475 GCF_000327345.1 Myotis davidii
AAAGAATGATATGATTTCTTGTAGCTAACACTGGAGTAGAACTGTAGGAAATAAAGCATGAAAGGTAATTTAGAGTTAGGTTTTAACAGGTCATGAAGTGAATGTCACCAAGTATTAATTTTATCCCATAGACGATGTGGTGCCACTGAAAGCTTTTAAGCTGGAAAGTTACAGAATCCAATCTATATTTTAGAAACATCAGTCTGCCAGAAGTGATGATAATGCATTAAAGAGATATGAGATTAAGTTTTGGTGGTCACTTGAGAGGATATTGACATAGAATTGTTGAAGGCAAGGTTGCTTTAAAGAGATTTATAAATTAGGTTTTATAAAAATTGGTACAGAAAGCACCTACAATAAAATATGCTATGTGTCCTTAAATATAATCTTTGGTCATATATTTTAACATTTCCACCAAATAAATATAAGCTCCTTAAAGTAAAATTTATATTTTATATTTTTAAAAAATGTGTAT
>NW_006345968.1:0-475 GCF_000327345.1 Myotis davidii
TATTTCACTTAGCATAATGTTCTCAAGATCCATTCATGTCGCATGTGTCAGAATTTTCTTACTTTTTAAGGCTTAATTCCATTGTACTAGTATGTTTATGTGTATGTGTATTGGATTTTGTTTATTCTTTCATTTGTTAGTGGACACTGGTTGCTTCCACCTTTTGACTATCGTGAATAATGCTGCTATGAACATAGGTATACAAATATCTCTTCAAGGCACCCTGCTTTCAATTCTTTTGGACATATTCTGACGTGGGGTTGCTGGATCGTATGGTAAATCTATTTTTAATTTTTTGAGGAAATACCAGACTGTTTTCCACAGCAGTTGCACCATTTTACACTCCCACTGACAGTGCACAAGGGTTTCAGTTTCTTCACATTCTTGCCAATACTTATTATTTTCTGTTTTGTTTTGTTTTTTATAGTAGCCATCCTAAAGGATATGAGGTGATATCTCATTGTGGTTTTGATTT
>NW_006345969.1:0-475 GCF_000327345.1 Myotis davidii
TAGATCAGTCTTACTGGTGACCAGAAACAAGATAAAATTAGGGGAGGAAGTTCTGTCCTCAATCAGAAGGACCTGAAGGGTTGGAAGATTGGCCCAGCAGCCACCAGAGAAAGGATGGTGAAAGAGTTAATCAGTCTACATTTGTCTGCCTCTTAAGATGAAAAAGTCATCTCTAAATTAGGGCTGACATATTCCTAATGTGGAGCACGAAGCTCTCTCTGTATGCTGTTCACCTCTGCCTGCTGTTAACTACCAGCTGAATCTGAAGGCATGGCGTTACCTTCAGTCCTCTTTCTCCGTTCCTAACCTGTCACAGCTGTTTGGGAGCTGGGAAGACAAGGGGTCAGGCAAAAGGGGGACCTGAGCTCAGAGGTCTAGCACATAGTAGGTGCTTAATAAACACTCTTTATCTCAGCATCCAGTGCAGGACCCTCTGTAGTAATTACATTAGATTCAGAGCATAGAAAGAACTGGA
>NW_006345970.1:0-475 GCF_000327345.1 Myotis davidii
GAGAAAATTATGTTTTAAGTCTCTGAGAAGAATTCACTAAGGCTGCTTTGGAGAGTGAATGTTAAATATTAACAAGGGATTTGATGATAAATAAGTCTAATTGTTTAATTTAAATATATGCTTGGATGGCTCTTGTCATTTTCATTTTTAGTTTCCTTCATATATTAGTACATGTTAATCATTCCACAGCTTATTTATCACCCCATCTTCATTTCATCCTCTGTAGTGTAAGAGCCTAATACTTGGTCTTTTCTATTGTAATGTAAATGCCTGATATTAAGTTTTTTATTGGATTTAGCCTGATTTAATAGTTTTTCTCCTCTTGTTTTGGAAAAGACAGTTTCCTCAATAGCACTGTGAAGTTTATTTTAAAGCTAACTACATCATGGCCCATGTTCATTCTAAACATTTGTTGATTAAATACGTTTCTGAAAAATTGTATAATCCTCTAAAGCAGCGGTTCTCAACCTGTGGG
>NW_006345971.1:0-475 GCF_000327345.1 Myotis davidii
CCATTGTAAGGTGTGTTGCATTTATTTCTCTACTCATTAACTACCATCATAATCCTGAATGGGAGGGATAGGATCTCTGGCAGCCTTGAGGGCCTTCAATTAACAGAACCTCCCTCGGCCAATACATCAAACATAAGGATGGATGAAAAATAAATACTTGGTGCCATTAGTTATGAGGTGTGTGGATTAGTTACTTCAGTGTAATGCAGCTATCCCAAACTACATTAAGTGAGATCAAAACTCAATCTAAAACAATGAATAAAAGTTAATGAGAAGATTGAATAATGAGTTAACTAATGGTTGGAGGGTCAATTTCCTGCTCTTAGAAGAGCAAGAAGGAGAGAGATGTTCTAAACAAAATGGGGTATCATAAGCAAAGTGACAGACAGATTTTTGAAATCCATCATTGGGGTAGAAAACACAAGATTAGTGACTCAGGTTTTATAAAACAGCAGAAAATCTCTCCTCAGAGAGT
>NW_006345972.1:0-475 GCF_000327345.1 Myotis davidii
ACCAACCATTGGTTCAGATCCTTCCTTCTTAGGTGTCCTCAGTTCAGAGGGAGAGATTCTGGTCTTGGGAAGGAAAGGAAATGGAGAATTAATTTGTTTTTATGCTAAAACCAAATTACCTGCAATAACAATCAGAGTCAGTGCTGGGAACACCCAGGCCCTTCCCTCAGTTGGCAGATCCTCACCTCCCTGCACTGGACTTGAAATCACTTCTTCTAGATGTATTGGTGTCACTCCCACAGAATATAAAGGAAAGGACTTTGCCTTCTTACTCCCCACTCTACACCTGCAACCAGCTCAGGGACCAACATGTAACAAACACCCAGTTGTTTTTGACTAATTAGGAAGAAATAAGTGGTGATTGAATGAATGAATGATGGATTCAAATCTCTTCTGAGACTGGAACCTGGATTCAGAGTCCTTGGAATTCTGGACACATGGGACTAACTCCCTGCCCTCCCCGCCACCGCCCACC
>NW_006345973.1:0-475 GCF_000327345.1 Myotis davidii
CTCCAGGCCCCAGCGGGTGGCGCCTGCACCTGCTCTGCTCGGGCTGCCTGCAGTGCATCCTTCGTGCTCTCTCCTCTTTGAGCCGCTGGGCCGCTCACTGCTGGGCGACAGTCCTGGACACTTAGGACCCCGAGGCGGTGGCGGGAGCGGGCCGACTGTGGACATGAGTCCTGAATCAAGTGTAAGTCTCTTTTAATATTAAATATGTTGTCCAGACCACGGAGTTCTGCTTAATTTATAAAAATACTTAGTCCTTTTAGGGCCAATAACAGATGAGATCTCAGTGATGCTATCCGGAGGCTGAAAACTCACCTCACTTAATACACAGACAAACACGGATCAGGTCGTCCCTGCGGCTCATGAGCAGCCCCATGGTCTCCCAGCCGGGCTCCTTGCCCTCGCTCGATCCATGGGATCTGATCGCCTCGGATGTACTTGGAGAAGTCGCTCTTCTGGCTGACCAGCTGGCCGTCCG
>NW_006345974.1:0-475 GCF_000327345.1 Myotis davidii
AGGTCATTGTTATTAAAAGAGTCAAAACCAAGGGCCTGACGCATAATAGAGGCAATATACGCTAATTTAGTGAATAATAAAGACTTCCTCTGTGTTCAGAGCGGTGTTCATAATGGAAAAACCTAAAAACGACTTAGGTGTCAATCAACAGAATAGAATTGATGGATAAATGTCATAGGGATGATGTTAAGCAAAAAAGCAAGTGGCAGTATATAATTTCCATAAATTATAAAAATATGCAAAACAGTATTACATATGAGTTAGGGAATATATACATACATAGTTAAGATGTAAAGAAATACTTGGGGCTTGGATAAACACCCAATTCAGGATGATCATTTCTCATGAAGGTGGGGCAGGAGTTGGAGAAAGCTGTGATGAGAGGAAGGTACAGGAAGCTAGAACTGCAAGTTTTAATGTACTTTTTAAACAACAACAAAATAGCCTTTCTTGAGAATTTGCATTTTTTAAAAAA
>NW_006345975.1:0-475 GCF_000327345.1 Myotis davidii
CTTGGGCAGCAGTTTCATATACTCTACTTTTGCGTCGAGGTTTCCTGGCTTCAGCAAAGGCAGGTGAGTTAACAGGAGGGAAATCACTTTATCCTTGGATTCCTGTTGCCATTGGTTAATGATTCCTGGAAAGGAAAACAGACAGGGCACATAAGTAAACAAGGCCACAATGACACAGAACACCACACGGCAAAGAGAAAGCCTGTGGGTTAGCGTCCCCATCCAGGTGCTCAGACTGAATTTTCTCAAAACAGCCCATGCATCAGATTGGGTTACTGACCTCAGATTGTCAGAGGGCAGTGCCTTCAGGAAAACATGGAACAAACGTTCTTAGATGTTTTTGGTCATTAATCTACTTTTCACTTAGGTCTCCAAAGAGGCTACAACTACTTTGGCACAACCAAACAGAATTACAGCCCTGGTTTTTGTTGTTGTTGTTTTCTTTTTCTTAGACATCTTCTGATAGATGGGGGAG
>NW_006345976.1:0-475 GCF_000327345.1 Myotis davidii
ATCCACTGAGCCAAACCGGTTAGGGCCCTAATATAATTTCTTAATATATTATTAGCATTGAATGTGATTTTAAAGTGTTTAGAACAGTGCCTGGCATATTGTAAGATATATATATATTACATACACACACCACACAAAGTACTGTTATGGATATATTTTCTTGTATTTTCTATAATAAGCATTTGTTAGCTTTCTATTCAAAAATGGTTAGAGAATAAAAAATGTTTATCAATGCTATAGAGTGAAGTTATGAGACATTTTAATTTTCTATTTCATGTTCCCTGTGATGTTTGTGTGTTTAAGTGAACATATAGTTAGGTAAATTTTAAAATAGTCTCATTTCTAGGATGAGAGGGGAGGAAAGACAGTTGAGCAGAGGTCATTACTCGAAGAATGATAAATAGATATCCAGTAAAGACATGGAAAGATGTTCAATATCCTGAGCCATTAAGGAAATGCAAATCAAAACCACAGT
>NW_006345977.1:0-475 GCF_000327345.1 Myotis davidii
CTGTCAAGATGCTCTTAAAGCAGTTAGTATGACTCTTAGCACGTAGTGGGTACTCAGTCCTTGGTCTCCAGGCGTGCTCATCTGGAGAGGGAGTTAAGACAACTGCAGTCCTGGGAGCAGTGCAGGGCTCTGTAGGAGACGGACAGACACAGGTGTGTAATACAATGTGCCAGACACCATCCTCACAAGTGTGAATCAACCCCCCTACGACCTCAGCGAAGAGAGGGCCAGGGACCTGCTCAAGTTCACACACCCAGTGATTGCCAGCATTGAGGTTCGGATCCAGGTTGTCCAGGTCCAGAATTCATGCTCCAGACTGCTACGTCCTTGTGAGGACATGCAAAGGGAGCCCAGACCAGTTTGTCAACCAGGCTCGTGGCAGGTGGAAGAGGTGGTGAGTGCTCAGGGGAGGAAAAGAGGGACTCCGCCAGGAGAAATCACAGAAGACTCCCTGTAGGAGGTGGTATTTAGGTTG
>NW_006345978.1:0-475 GCF_000327345.1 Myotis davidii
GCTTTATCCACTGAGCCAAATCAGCTAGGGCTCAGGTTTCTATTTTTTTAGTGAACACACAAAATGTCAGCTTAAATTCCCTTATAGAAAGGGTAGTATTTTGTGAAACCTTTGTTTCCTGTGTGGGTGTGCATGAATGCTTGTCTGTCTTTCTGTCTTCCACTACCATCCTGAACCTAGATAAAATGCATTTCTTACTGAGCGCTGCAATACAAAAACTCTTGAAAGCAATTGATCAAAATATTAGAAGACAGTTGTTTATAAGTATATATTGAATGACATGAAAAACCTAGGTCACAATTCAGGGAAAATGTTGAAAAATTGCAGTTATCCATCCTCATTATTTTACTTTTGACAAAAAATTGCTTTTAGAAATACTCTCAATATCAGAGATGATTTACTAACAAAGCATGCCTATTAACTTTTGAAAAGGGCCAGTCAAAAACTTACAGGAGTAAAAGTTTTTGTGTACTTA
>NW_006345979.1:0-475 GCF_000327345.1 Myotis davidii
ATCCACTGAGCCAAACCGGTTAGGGCCCCAATTACATTTTTGAACTACATGTGCTCTTAATCGTACATAAAAAGCTTTTTGTAATTAATATGTGCCATATATTTATGCCTATTTAATAGAGCTGGGAATAGTATTTTAAATTAGTTTGGCCTTTTAGAGTAGGTTGTTTTGTGTGGTGTTTTGTTTTGCTTTGCTTTAATGACATATTTTGATGGTTAGACTTATGATTTATTTGCTGACTTCTAGTACAGAAATATAACCCCATATCTTAACATTGCTTTTCTATGAAAAAATATAATCAACTGTATGTTTTCTAGAAATTGTAATAAAAAACTTGAAAATAATTTTCTTGAATTTTATTTTATTGATATGTAAAGTGAATTCCTTTAAATTGCATTACGAAAAGGACTGTCCCTCAATGTGCTTTTAACTTGTAGCTTTAAATTTTTTTCTGTTAAATATGTAGTTTCTTTAT
>NW_006345980.1:0-475 GCF_000327345.1 Myotis davidii
GTCGCTCTGATTGGCTTGTGGGCGTGGCTTACGCAGCAATAATTGACAGTTGCTTCCTGTGACATTCTCCAAGAGCAGGTAATGGTTCTCACCTTGGGAGTGACAGGCAAAGCAGGTGATACCATGAACAGTGTCTCTTGCCATCTCCAGGGAAACAGAAGGTTCTGGAATCCCAGCCCCCATGAACCGGTTACAGATTGCTGCCACCAGATGGCGCCAAAGGGAAGTTGGGACCAGGAAGCATTTGGGTTAAGCCCCCCAGACTCTTGCCAAATGGATGGGAAGGTGCAAAGGGCATTTCACAGATGGCACGCCACTACCCCACATTTCAATTTCGATTTACACCTCACTCCACAGGCACAGCGTCAAAGCTATCTCCTCTAGCCCAGAGGGTCTGCTCGCAATGGCAACACCATTAAACCAGGGGAGAATTTACATTCACCTGTTATTTTTTTTTAAATATATTTTATTGATT
>NW_006345981.1:0-475 GCF_000327345.1 Myotis davidii
ACAGATGTCGCAGCCAGATCGCCCTCACATCTTAAATCCATTTCTTTAAAACAGAACGGAAAAGTATATTCTATCAGGAAATGTTATAAAGTAATTTTCCCCTTGGATTTTGCTACATCCTGAGAGATCACCCCTCCCCCATTTTGCTTTAATACCAAACTCATAAAAAGTGCTGTGATTTTTTCTTTTTTTCTAGATGACAGTATAATTTATATACAGAATATGCCCTTTTCAGTGTATAGTTCTGTCAGTTTAAACAAACACACAGTCATATAACCACAATCAAGATAAAACACTGTTCCATCAGCCCCCAAAAGTCCTTTATGTCCCTTTGTAATCAATCCTTGCCCTATCTCCAGCCCCTGGCAATCATTGATCTTTTGCTTATCACTAAGTTTTACTCGTTCCAAATGTTAGATAAATGGAATTATATAATAGGAAGCCCTTAGAGCAGGGGTCCTCAAACTTTTTAAAC
>NW_006345982.1:0-475 GCF_000327345.1 Myotis davidii
AACCTGAACCAGCAAGGTCAGACTTTCATAATACTGAGAAAATGCATTTGGTCATATACTCAAGATACTTTAAAAACCTTGGAAAGTGCTCCAATGGTAAAGAAACAGAAGCTGAGGGAGGCATTTGGACAGTTGGTCCATTAAATTGTGCACAGTCACACCAAAATTAGTGAATAGCAAATCTCAGAATTTAGAGGGACAATGTTCAAGGATTTTTTTTCTGAAACTATTTGTCAAAAGTAAAGGAAACAGCGATGAGGTGTAGATTTGAGTCCATGAATCTTCCTCCTCTTGCAGAAATTAAGGACGAAAAAGTAAAGTCTATAGTGGCTGTGACCTTAATTACTGGCTCAGATCCTATGACAGGCTTCATCCTAACCAATCCATGTCAACTGTGGCATTTTCCTTCTCAATTGATACACTTATATTTTCCCAATGCCATCTACTAGGTGTACTGGTTAATAATGGTGGATTT
>NW_006345983.1:0-475 GCF_000327345.1 Myotis davidii
TTCTTACAAAACTAAACATACACTACCTTGTGAACCAACAATCATATCCCTTGTTATTTTCTCTAAAGAGTTGAAAGTATGTCCACATAATGACCTGCACACAGATATTTATAGCAGTTTTATGCATAATTGCCAAAACTTGGAAGTAACCAAGATGACCTTCAGTAGTGAGTGAACAAATAAACTGTAGTACACTGATAAGTGGAATTTTATTCAGCACTGAAAAGAAATAAGCTGTCATGCCAGGAAAAGACATGAAGAAATCTTAAATACATATTACTAAATGAAATAAGCCAATCTGAAAAGTGTACATACAATATGATTTTGACTGTATGACATTTTGGAAAAGGCAAAACTAAAAAGACAGTGAAAAGATTGTCAAGGATTGGGGCAAGGTGGTTAATAGGTGGTACACAGAGAATTCTTAGAGCAGTGGAAGTATTCTGTATGATACTATAATGATGGATACATGTCT
>NW_006345984.1:0-475 GCF_000327345.1 Myotis davidii
GCATATTAGGCTTTTATTATATAGGATGTACAAAAGAAATGCCACAGGTCAAATTTCAGGGCAAACCATTTCTAGTGACCCATGGCAATATGAGTCTTTGCACTTTCTCCCTAGAAAATTACAGCCAGTAGATATTTTTTTGTCATATAAAATTCTGACTTTCATAATTATATAGATTTATCTACTGCTAAAACAAATCTTCTAAAACTTGGCAGTTACTTAAACATTCAGTTTTTTCATCCATTGTAGGTCAGACAGAATCAATCATTAAATGAAATTCAATGGTGTAAAACAACGTAAGTAGGTGCTGAGGAGAAATGTATTAAACATAGATGATAATATATGAGTCTAACTGAAACCTACTTAATCATAAATAATTAGGTCATAAATATAATTGAAAAGTATAGAATTGTTATTTAAAATTCTAGCGTCTTACAGAAGTTTAATAGTACAAATATGTCATAGAAAGCAAAAA
>NW_006345985.1:0-475 GCF_000327345.1 Myotis davidii
AAAATCAATAAAATATATTTTTAAAAACCCCAACTCATTGGTCACTTTTAAATGGTGGTAGGGAATCAATTCCTCATTTGGAAAACTGTTAAGTAGAAGAAAAATTACGCATTTTTCTGGTCTCTATAAATTGCACCTTAAAGTAACAGAAGTTGATGAGAGGAAATTTCTTCAAAGAAGAAAAAAAACTAATAAAAGGAGGAGGGATGGCAGTTAGAATATCACTGTTTTGCAACCATTAGTTCATTAATGAATCAATGCAGTGATCAATAGCTTCTGATATCTCAAAAATAGAGCAACTCCGCCTCCTAGTGGAAGCCTACCTCATTGCCTGTGAAGTAACCTTGCCAAACAAAAAACTGAACCTGAGTCTGATCAAATTTCTAAATCTAAGTACTCATTTAATGGAAATATAGAGGAACTCCTATACAACACTGAAAGGACGTTCAGAAAAATCCAGATTGTAGACGCTGCA
>NW_006345986.1:0-475 GCF_000327345.1 Myotis davidii
ATTCCTAATGCCTCCATCCAATGACCTCTACTGGACTCTCATTCTTTGGAATTTCTTAACAACACTGATTGCCTGCTTCCTTGCCCTTTGACACTCATCCTTCCTTAGCTTCAAAGACAGACCACCCTCTAAGACCTTCTCCTATTTTATTAGACATCCTCAATTTCATCTTCACTAACATCACTTTCTCAGACAAGTAAATGCGGTCATTCCTTACAAAATGTCGCCTTCCCCTGGGAGTTCTCATTCATTCTTATAACTATCAATTTTAGGTCAATACTTCATGCAATTACATTTTCAATCCTGTTCTCTAATCTGATTTTCAAACTGTCATTTCCAGATACCTGTAATACACATCATAATGAATCTTAAATCCAGTGTAAAAATATCTGAGCTCATGATCCAGTTCCCATGCTTCTCTTTTCCCAGCTTCCTCTCCTGCCCCACTTCCCATTATCCAAACTCAAAACTGAGA
>NW_006345987.1:0-475 GCF_000327345.1 Myotis davidii
TATCCATTCATGTTTCTCTGTGAATTTACGCACTAAAATAGAAGACCAATATTTCAGAAAAGCAGTAGCATCACTTCTTATAATGCATTTTTTATATCAATGTTGTCAAAAGGCAAAACTTTTCCAGTATTTGGTCTGACTTATTGACATTGCCTTTCAATAGTACATGCCCTGGAAAAAATGATCGCAACTAGATGGTACATCTTAACAGTGCTATCACTTAGACAAAGATGGCTTGATGTGAACACCTTGCACATCTTTCAGAGATTTGATTATCTGCTCTAACCTTACTTAGTCTAAATCACACACAAAAACTTTGAGGATATTTCAAATGTATGCTTATCTACTAACTGGTCTGTCTTGCAGAAAAGTCTGACAGATTTGGAGTGATGAAATTTTGCAATGAGCACGGACTGCTCATAAATTATTTAAGCTAAAAGAATAACTTGCCGCCAAAACCGGTTTGGCTCAGTGG
>NW_006345988.1:0-475 GCF_000327345.1 Myotis davidii
AATCAATGAATAAATGAATAAATAATTTTAAAAAATCATTGACTCAATGCAATTAAAATGTATTTCCTCTTTGGCAATGATATGTATAAGTAAGAGCTATTGATATAGATACCATACTACCACACTAGAACCATTATCAGTATTTATAGAATTGATGTTGATTTTTTGTTTGTTTTTTTAATTATTTTAATAAATGCTTACCATTAAGCAGTGCATCATCTTCAAAGTATTTCAGCAGCATAGGCCATATGAAAAAGCTAGAGAGGCTCTGGTGTAATTTACATATTCTTTCACTCAAAATTATCTGGGGTTTTAAAATCATTAAATATATTCCTGCTTGTCCTCTTGGGAAGACTGTGGCAATTACACTATTTTTTTAACTATAAAAATAGCAGTAAATTCATATTCAAATTAGTTTACACATATTTGCATAAAAGAGACTTTCAAATAAATGCCATGACCAGCCATTGAAATG
>NW_006345989.1:0-475 GCF_000327345.1 Myotis davidii
GATGGAAGTGGTCCAATGGAATCAACCTGCCACCAGGCTGCTAGCTGACTGATCGCCCTGGGGAATGGTGCCATATTGGGAGCTAAGTGTTAGTCTCTGCTGCTGATAGATCCAGCAGTTTTTGTATCTAGGTGAGCCTTAGTGAGTGGAAGTCTGGGTTGCTAAGTCCATGCATAACCATCATCCCTGCTACCATGGCCACTTTGTCCCTGAGCCCATTGGGTGATGACAGGGGTGGCTGAGGAAAGAGGTTGAGTGACAGGTACAGAATGAGAAATCCTATTCACTTGATTATTAAAATCCTTCTCTGTTGATGGTGTTCTGTGGTCAGCATTCACGTGGAACACAAATAAATATCTTCATGGTTTATGCCCATTCAGAGAGGTCTATAGATGTAGATAGATATCTCTTCCCCAAGTTTCCTTGTCACCAATTTTCCATGTCCCTGCCAGTGGTTCTCAACCTTCTTAATGCC
>NW_006345990.1:0-475 GCF_000327345.1 Myotis davidii
ACGCTCTATCCACTGAGCCAAACTGGAGAGGGCAATGCTTTCAGAAACAGAGGGTTATGTAGAGAGAGTTGTCTTGCTAGGACCTCTGTCTTCCCACATTAACACTGTACAATGTCCAAATTGAAAAATGTGGAAAGCCGCGTTTTTGTATAACTGAAAGTAACACAATATTAAAGATGACTGAATTTAATTAACTGTGAATCTTATTCACACACTTATGATGTTTTGAAGAAGAATAAAGTGATATATAATCTAGAAATAATTATGAATTTACTCTAGTAAATTTATTTTTCTGGCTGTCCTTTCAGAAATATCACTAATTATTTTGTTAAAGTCGTTTTTCACATAATCTGTGTCCTATTAACAGTAATGATTGCAAGGTTAAAAATCATATTCAAACTACATGAGATTTGAATGTTTTTCTCATCCAAAATGTAATTTTAGCCCTAGCTGGTTTGGCTTAGTGGATAAAGCG
>NW_006345991.1:0-475 GCF_000327345.1 Myotis davidii
TTGCATATTTGGCTTTTATTATATAGGATATTTAAACCCCTGATTAAATACAACAATAATGGGTTTTTATGTGTCAGATGATATGGAAAGATACAATATGAATAAAATCCCATTGGAAACACAATGGGGCATCCCCATATATATTTTCAGTCAATGACAGAATAAATAGACTAAATAATGACACGGAATCTTTGAAAAATGTGATTAACAGTGCAGAACTACTGTTGGAATGGACAGGCTGATCAATGAAACAGGATAAAGAGTTTAGAAATAGACCCAAGGAGATATGAGATTTCAGTACATATTTAGGCTGACAGTTCAAAGATAGATGACTTCACTGAATGGTATTAAGACAACTATTTGACCATTTGGAAAGAAAAGCTGAATCCCAATCTCATTCCTTACACCAGCTTAAATTCTAGAAAGATCAAGGATGAAATATAAAAATGAAACTATAAAAATACTAGACTAGAAT
>NW_006345992.1:0-475 GCF_000327345.1 Myotis davidii
GCTGGAAGTTTACTGAAGAATGTAGTATGTGGAAAATGTCGTACGTGAAACAAATTCTATAATGCTATGTCTATTTGTGTATAACAAGTAGCTGTTTCCAAACTTCCTGTGTTGTAACAAAATAAAAGTTGGGCGATTTTTCATACTTTATATTTTGAATGAGACTCTCCCAAACTACTTGAACTTCATACTTGACTCTCCCTTCCTGTTTAGGGTAACCTCCAGTTGCTGCAGAACTGCCTGGCAGTGTTAAATGGAGACACATAAGCCAAACCCCACCGTCGGGGTCAAAAAGGGCTGCCTTCCTTCAGATTTTACGTTTGTTTTCTTCATGATGTTCGGCATTCACTGCTCACTGGAAACAAAAGAAACAGCTGACAACGTGCACCTACTCACCTCTTTTCTGAGAAACCATGGAGCGGTGAAGTCCACAGGCATTACCAGCCCGGCCTGTGGTGGGCGCTGCCCTACTGCC
>NW_006345993.1:0-475 GCF_000327345.1 Myotis davidii
CTCTCATGCAAATATAAAATGAACACATGTCAATAACTTTATCTAAACTCATTCATTAATAAAAGAACCAGTAAAATGTTACAACTGATTCAATAGAGATTTCACAAAGCAGAGACACATATAGGCATTTACAGGAGTTTACAAATAAATGTAAAACTCGCTTTTTCCACAGTGAGACGGGGAGGGAAGTCAATGGTCCTTCTGTTATAAGTGGAAGTGGAGTTCGTTGGGTGCTGCAGGGAAAAGAATTTCCTCCGGCTCTCAAGGGAGGATGGCGTTTTGTGGAAAGCTTTATTGACGATGTTAAATTAAAGGGGTTCCTCTCTGATGTCCTGTCTTTGTCCGTCTCGCCATGGCAGAAGTCTAATCTGATCTTCAGCAGGGCCAGGATTAAGGCCACTGCCAAGAGTTTCTGCTCCATATTAAAGTCCAGTCCAGCGCAGGATCTGGCTAGCTTAGCTTGTGTTCCCAGCTG
>NW_006345994.1:0-475 GCF_000327345.1 Myotis davidii
ATGAGGAGACTATGCATTCAGTTATGAATTAAAGTTTCTTAAATATACTGAGGATGTATAAAAAGGCAAAGTATACTAGAATTTCAGATGGATATGAACTAAATAAGGTATGTTGCATTAAACAGAATGTCACCATCTACTAGTATGTGTTGTGTCCTGTATTTTTTTTTCTTCTCCAAATTGAATTGTGGTGTTAATCTCTGGGCTCTGCGTATATAAGAGACCTAAGACTACAGGTTGTGGCTCTTTTACCAATGGTCTGACCTCTCTTTAGTGGCAATAGAATAAATATAAATGTTAAATAATACTTTTTGAAAGTCAACATATGGCTTATTGTCCATGTTCTATTTTCCCCATTTAAATGGTTTATCTTACTTTCAAAATAAATGTTAATTTTTTATGTCATTGGATTTATCTTACTATACAGATGCTTTATGTTCTATATTTCCAGTTCATTATTATTTAGTGTCCCTCA
>NW_006345995.1:0-475 GCF_000327345.1 Myotis davidii
AGCTTTTGATTAGTCTATCCTACATTATATGGTGATAGCCATATAAGGGTGAGAAACTGGTATAATTTATCTTTGTATCCCAAAGGTTGGCACAGATAATGTACTTAAATTTGTGAATTCAAACTAAGAGTTTGGCAATAATTTTATGAAATAAATGCTTGAAGTACATCTAAAGCTTTTCCACAATTAGGATTTTACTCCATAAATCATTACCCTGTAAGTAAACGGTGGCAGATACATTGGCTCAGGCTATTCAATCTCCATCTCAACCTCTTTCTAATTTGCTCTCTGATAATGCAGATGCTGAGTTACTAAAAGCAAAACAAAACAAAACAACACAAAACAAGAGCACAGGATTCTTGTGATGAAGAGTCCTCAAGTAAAACGCGTCTGAATAACTCTTGAATTCAAAACTGAATTAAGTGGAGAGAAAAGCAGTATACAAGGCATCAATTTGCCTATGTGCTAGACTGTG
>NW_006345996.1:0-475 GCF_000327345.1 Myotis davidii
AACCATACAACTTACACTTCAGCTTAGCCTTGACTAAATCAATATTAGAAGTTACTAGGGACTAGTGAATGAGATTTCAGACCCCTGAAGATACACAAACAGCATAGCAAGTGTGCAGATGAAAACAACAAGAGAGGCTTTCAAATACCTTATCTAGAAACATATGGTGTTTTTTTTCAAGTAGAAGAATAATTATTTCCCCTTTCACCTATATTTTGGTTAACTTTCTTCATGTGGTAAGATAAATTCATTTTTTAAAACTTTCAGTGGAACTCAGTTTTGAAGAACATAAAAATTACCATATAAAACCAGACCAATCAATACTCTACCATCTTTATTTTCTCAGCTTATATTTTTTTAACCCTAATACCCTTTTGTAGCAAGGACTGCTGATAATATAGATAATATCTGCTGAGATAAAATAAGATTGATCTTGTATAGTGATATAGGGATGACTTCTGATAATATATATGAA
>NW_006345997.1:0-475 GCF_000327345.1 Myotis davidii
GAGCCACAGTTTGCCGACCATTGTTCTAGACTATGTTTTCAAGAATGTTTGTATACTAAAGAGAGTTGGAAAATAGAGTGTCTCTCTCCAGAGCATAGGGTAGGTTTTATATACTATTCACAGTAAAGACAAAGTTTCCCTCTGGTATTTAGGCGAGGTAGGCTTACTATTCATTTTAAAAGATTTATGTTCATTAATCTTAGAGTTTCTCAGCTGTGATGCAAATCCATAGTGTATACAACATTCACCTGGATCCGTTCTCATATCCCAGTATGTTTTGGTGTCAAAGAAAACTGAGGCAAACATAATGTCCATGCTATGTCGTGAGTAAGACACCCTTCATCTATGATCAGGGGTTTGTGTGTTCATCCAAACCACTGCAGGCTACAATTTCAGTTTGTAAGTAGGATAAAATCTTGTATCTTTTACAATTCTTTTTTGTTCTTGTTAATCCTCACTCAAGGATATTTTTTCC
>NW_006345998.1:0-475 GCF_000327345.1 Myotis davidii
GGTGTGGACAAATAAAGTTTTTATTTGTATGTAGTTGTGAGTCAGTTCACTACTTTCTGGTGCTATCCATGATCATTTGTCGTCACCTGCATTCTCTGTTTTCTGCTTTCCTTCTAGTTAATCTCCAGGTTCTTGCCTATACATAGCCTCCGAGAGCTATGTGTGCTTTCTGTCTTCACATAAGCCAGGGCCTTTTTGCATAGCAGTTGAGAAATAATTTTCCTTTCTACGAGTTTTATAAATTCCATAAAATATCTTTTCCCAGCAAATAACTTCTCTGAGTGGTAGGTAGCCTACACAATAGGATAAATTATCCTGGTTGACTTAAGTTCTAGTCTTAAAACAACTGGTAAAGATACACAATTTACAATATTGGTGCAAAAAAATTACTATAGGCACACTTGATCTGATTCTTACTCTTAAAATGTTTGTCCAGGATATAGTCTTGCAGTGGTTCTCAACCTTCCTAATGCCG
>NW_006345999.1:0-475 GCF_000327345.1 Myotis davidii
AAAAAGGAGTGTACGATAAACGTTGAATTTTTCTTACACATAATTTTAAGTCTAAATATTTTTATTTTTAGACTAAATTACATATTTTAGCAATCAGAAAGTTTTGCCTTTTTATCATGTGCTTTAAGGAAACACTTTATTTCAGAAATCATGTGTTAATTACAAACACATAGGCAGGAAGAAAAGTAAATCCCTGCATTGGTTTTATGTACACTAATGTGTACATTTTCCATAATATATTTGTTCTTCTGTACATTTCATTATTAGTGTCCTACATATTGATCATTTAAAATTATCACCTCTATTTTCATATGTAGGTAATTCTTAAGTTAACTACAGCTATCAGTGAATGCGTTCTGGTCAGTTAAATTTTCAGGTTAACCAACAAATAATCATATTTTTTTACAACTCTTGTTATCACAAATATTCTACATCATTTATGTACCGGGTGGGCAAAAGTAGGTTTACAGTTGTT
>NW_006346000.1:0-475 GCF_000327345.1 Myotis davidii
TTTTAAGAAAATGTCTTTCAGAATTAATACCCTGAATTTTGGGTTCAAAATCCGGACTCAGTCTCCCAGGGCAAAAAAATGAAAAACTTCATTACCTTTTTTGTAAATTCGCCTTCTAATTCTGGGCTGTAGGTAGTAGAAGACCAAAGAATGCTCGGAGCGATACACACCGCTAAATTGTATGCGTTCATCTGATTGGATGAGGAGTGTTGCTCAATGTTGCGTAGTACCCCAAAAAGGTACCTTAGAAGAACAATATTGGCTCTCGGAAGCTGGTCCAACAGCCTGAAGACAGAAAACAAATGCACCCTTTAAGCAAGACATTTCATAAACTATTTGTAGAAACAGGCAACCCTCGCTTTCCATGAATTCCTCATGCAAAGCAAAACAGTCCAGATGTGCAGGAGTTTTCAGTTAACATGGTACTATGCAAAGTGAGCACTGCCTGTACAGGAGGAGAGAAAACAAGCCTGGG
>NW_006346001.1:0-475 GCF_000327345.1 Myotis davidii
AAAAAAAGAATTAAGTAGAAACCAGCACAGAGTGACTTTTTAAAATGAGACTTCAAAAGATGAAGCATAATAGACACGGAATTAGAGCAAATGAGGCCCATTTAGTGTTCTTCTCTGAACAAAATTGAAGCAATTAAGTACAAAGGTAGCATGATAAGCAATCACGTGAAAATAGGCAGATACACTTATGGACCATCATTGCCTCCCTGGGATTCTCTCTTGAACCCGCAGGACACTGCACTTTTCTGATCCCCGTGTCTCTCTCCCTCTCATTCAAGTGTCTGCTGAATCCCTTCTGATGTCTCTTCCCTCCTGGCCCTACTTGTGGTTCCCCGAGCTCGGGCCTCAGCCCTCTTCCTCCTTCCGCATAGATGATGTGACATCTTGGAACATCACGCGTCATAGAGCCTAAATCCTGGCTGACTGGGGGCCTGACCAAATTATTTAAGCCAGGGGTCCTCAAACTTTTTAAACA
>NW_006346002.1:0-475 GCF_000327345.1 Myotis davidii
AGGCTGACGCTCTATCCACTGAGCCATAGCAGCAAGGGCAGGATCTCTGTGATTTCCAACACAGAAATCTTCTTACATATTGGTATTTTTTTAATCACTTAAGTGGGGCAGATTCCCTACAGGTTTACATTAATAGCATGATTATTTCTTTGTTGCCTTGTTAAATAAAATTAATGATAAAATAAACAAGAAAAAATCTATTAATAAGCTCCATAATTTATCCATCACAACATTTTGATTCCAATAATGCATTCAAGTACCGAAAACACAATCAGATCCCAGAATAACATGTTATATATAAGGGAATGGTTGAAAAGAAAATCAGGAAGTATAAAATGTTAGTTACTGCAAGCAATTTTAATACAAAAGTGTCTTGTTTTTAAACAGTTCATTGGTAGAGCTTCAGTTTCTGCCTCAATTAAAACCAATTGAGATAATCACACAGCAACGTGGTCGGAGCTGAAGAGGAACAGCA
>NW_006346003.1:0-475 GCF_000327345.1 Myotis davidii
CAGGCTGATGCTCTATCCACTGAGCAAAATCAGTTCGGGCTTACCTTACTATTCTTGACAGTTGTAGTGGTATCAGTAAATAGAACCTTTTTCTTCCCGCCCAAGCTACTAGGGTTTATAGCAGTTAGCTATGGCCACAGAACCAAAGAGTTTACCTAAGCAAGGCCTGGTTAAGTTAAAATGATATCTTTACATCTTGTAATGAATTATTTTTCTGTAAGCAGAGAATGTCTATGTATAAACCCTGTTATCTTAATTAAATTCAGCAGGTACTTAGAGGATATCTCTATTTGATTTCTGTATTTATTGTCTTCCCAGTCTGGTTTTCTTTTCAGCTAGTACCTTAGCCTAGTTGTATGAGGTTTTCTTCTTTGTTGCTATACTCTTTCTTAATTCTTCCATGACATCTTGACTTTAAAATTTTTTATTCTATATTTTTTGGATGTTTCTTTCTTTCTTTTTTTAAAATATATTT
>NW_006346004.1:0-475 GCF_000327345.1 Myotis davidii
TAAGATTTCATGGATGAGTAATAATCCCACTGTATATATGTATCAAATAATACTTATGCTGCTTTCTGCTTCCATACCTTGGCTATTGCAAATAATGCTATAAGGGACATAGGGGTGCATATATCCTTTTAAATTAGTGTTTTAGGTTGTTTTTTAGATAAATGCCCCAAGGTGGAATTGTTGTCATATGGTAGCTCTATTTTACTATTTTCCACAGTGGCAGCATCAATTTGCAATCCTATCAACAGGGCACAGTGCTCCCTTTTCTCCTCATCGTTGTCAAAACTTGTTTGTTGATGTATTAATGATAGCCATTGTGACAGGTGGTAGGTGATATATCAAAGTGGTTTAAATTTTCATTTCTCTGGTAAATACTGATGTTGAACATATTTTCATGTCTTTTGAAATCTGTATGTCCTTTATGGAAAAATGTCATGTCCTCAGTATATTTTTAATTGGATTATTTTATTTGGTG
>NW_006346005.1:0-475 GCF_000327345.1 Myotis davidii
CTTCTATTTCTTCTGTGACTCAAAAGAGATCTATCCATGTTGCTCTTTGAACACCTGGCTCATTATTTCTGCATGTAGAGTTCTCCAGGCTGTGGACATCCTGCTTATCCAGTCCCCCAGTGATAGACACATGGAATTCTTCCAATTCCCCACTACATGCAGTGAACACCATACCATGTATTGCCTTACCAACACAGGCAGGAAAATCTCTAAGTGAAATTAAGGCATGCCAATGTCTCAGGTTCTGCCAGGTGGCTTTCCAGGAATCCTGCACAAGTTACATTTTCCCACAGTTCATTGCATGACAAAGTCTGCCTTCTTGCCAATATAAATATATGATTTGCTAATCTATGATGTGCCAACACTTGATACAATCAAACTTGCTAAATTGTGTTAATCTGATGGGTGTGAAATGTTCTTTCATGATGGTTCTCCCTTGCTTATCTCTAGATCTTGGTAAAGTTGCTCCTTTATT
>NW_006346006.1:0-475 GCF_000327345.1 Myotis davidii
CTGGGCCAGGTCTCAGGAACATAATGCTGAGCTCTCAATCTTGTGAGCAAGCTGCAACATGTAAATACATGTGGTAAGTGCCCTAATAGACATAAATATTAGGTGCTTCAGGAGAAGAGAGGAGGGAACTCTGTTCCTGCCTTTGAGATCAAGGAGGGTTTCACAGAGGAGGTAACATTTGAGCAAAAAGCTGTGCAATTGGACCAATATTATAATCGTTTATGTTTAACCAGGGCTCATTTTTGTTGGTAAAAGTCCAGAGATGCCTTGAAGGAAGAACAAACTGTGATGTTCAGTCTAACTTTCTACCTCAGTGATCTGGATTCCTTTTGCTTGTGTGAAGCTTTTTATAAGGTTGTCCACCAGAAACTTATATGAGAGAGAAACATCTATTGCTTGTCTTCTGTATTTGCCCAGTGCCCAAATCGGGGACTGAACCCAAAACCCAGGTGTGTGCCCTGACTGGGAATCAAAC
>NW_006346007.1:0-475 GCF_000327345.1 Myotis davidii
GCCCTGCTAACACCCAAGGTCCATCGGCCTTCCTTCCATGTTCCTTAGTGCACTCTAATGATAGTATTGGCAGTGGGTGGCTTCTGGCAAAAGGGAAAATATATTTAAAATATGTAAAATCAACAAAGAACAAAAAAGACAATGACTACAAGAAAAAAATAAGCAATGTAAATAATCAATCACTTTACAGAAGAAGAATCTCAAAAGACCATTGCATAAAAAGTGATACTGCAACTCATTAGTAACCTGATAAAGAAAAATTAAGTGATATAGTATGGTATACACCTGATAGATTGGCAACCTCATGAATTATTGGTAGGAGTGTAGAGCATTGCAGCCATTCTGGAGAACAATCTTGCAAGTCCAGTTTACTTCTGGGTGAAAAATCAGTAAGTATTCTTAGATCCAACTTGAATTTCACATTTTATCTCATAATTTTCACTAGTGACCCGGTGCACAAAATTTGTGCATATTA
>NW_006346008.1:0-475 GCF_000327345.1 Myotis davidii
TTTTTTGCTACATAAGTACATTTTAATTTATTTTGATTTGGTCATTTTTAGGATTGTCTTTACAAAGTCTATGCTATTAACTAATATCTTCTGTTGAAAAATATTTGCTTGTTTGGAAATAAGAGAGCATTCAAAGAGAGTCATGTTCACTGGCAATTTGTACCAGAACCCAAGAAGGTAGTAAAGGGGAGATCTGGAATACTGTCACCAATTTTAAAAAAGTCAAGAAGAGAGTTGTTTCAGTCTGCGGGGAATGTCAGCTAGGGCTGTGTGCTTTATCATTTTCCTACTAAGCAGGGTGATTCTCATTGACACAATGTTTAACAACAGCCTTGTGGAAAATCCAGTTCTCTAAACAATGTCTATTGTGAAAAAGTACATTTGCTGTAGGTTTGGGTGGTGATCTAGAGTTATGTGTCTAAGATCATATCAATAATTTAAATACTCTTTTAAAAATATATTTTATTGATTTTTT
>NW_006346009.1:0-475 GCF_000327345.1 Myotis davidii
GCTTTAAGGAAAGTAATTGCAACCCAATTCTATGTACAAATATCAGGCATAATTGAATCCTTTTTAGATAATGAAAACACTTAAAGAAGACAAAGCCACAGAACAAAAATTGTGGTCTAAATCTCAAAATGAGTTAAAGGCATTGAAAATATAATGGCAACTATGAAAGAATAACATAGGTTAGATTTTTTTTCTGCTCTGTGCCTGTTCATGAACAGAGCACTGTATTTTTTAAAATTTTATTCAATTTACTTAAACTACAAAAAAAGTTCAGATTTAAAAATAAACTCAAAATGTTGGTCTAAACAATAAGTTGAAAAGAGGGGTTTGTCCCTTGGTTGTAAGCTTGATCCTGGGCCCCGGTCATGAGTAGGAGACAACTAATGGAGGCAACCAATCGATGTGTCTGCCTCACATCAATGCTTCTCTCTGTCTCTCCCCACTCCCTTCCATTTCTCTAAAAATCAATGGAAAA
>NW_006346010.1:0-475 GCF_000327345.1 Myotis davidii
AACAAACTTTTTCTATAAAGGTTCAGATAGCAAATATTTTTTACTTTGTAGGCCATGCTGTCTCTGATACCACTGCTCAACGCTGCTGTTGTAGGGCAAAAGCAATCACTGACAATAAATAAACAAATGGCATGGCTATATTCCAATAATTCTTTATTTGCAAAAGTAGGAGGTGAGCTGGATTTGGCCCGCAAGTGGCAGTTTGCCAGCTCTTGCTCTGCACCATGAAGCTGGCAGGTGATCTGTCTCTGCTAGCTCTGTGTGTGAGTCTCTCATCACAAAGGACCACAGAAGGACACTGAGGACTAAGGGGGAAAACAACAGAAATATAGGTTGTGACATCATCTTCACTTTAAACATGTGATTCTCACTATGGAAGATAAGAGTGTTCATGTGACTCTCCGGGACACCACACAATCATGTTCAGTCCAATTTATTTATTTTTTGTTTTTATTTTTTTAAATATATTTTATTG
>NW_006346011.1:0-475 GCF_000327345.1 Myotis davidii
TGAGTCAGTGGATCTCTGCTGGGCACTGGAGGGAGCTCAAACTGTTCAGCTATTCAGCATGACTGTTTTGGGGCCCTGCCTCTCAAGGAACAAAGGAGAACAGTTCCGTCTGGTTCAGGGAATGGTGAGCTGTCTGTATCCTACAGGCCAGCAACCCAACCAGGAGCACTGAGGAAACTACCAAGCCCAGTGCTCGCCCAGAGACTCCTCAGTACCCCAGCTGACATGAGTGAGGGGGACCCCGTCAGCCACAGCCCCCAGGGAAGATCAGAATAGGGAGTCAGGGGAGAGTACAGAAGATAAGGTGTTCAGAAGTCCAGTCTCACTGGGGAGACGAGATCGATATGCCTGATACAAGGAGCCGTGAGAGATACAGACAGGAATGCTAATGGGTACAAAGTTTCTTTTGAGGGGAGGTGAAATATCCTCAAATTAGATTCTGATGATGTTTGAACAACCCTGTTAATATACAAAA
>NW_006346012.1:0-476 GCF_000327345.1 Myotis davidii
TTGCCTATTAGGCTTTTATTATATAGGATATTTCATCTTATACTAGTACACCCTCCCCAACTTTCCTGTGGTTGCTTTTTGTATAATATATTTTCCTATTTATTTAAATTGCAATATGTTCGTGAAACTGAAGTGTACACAACACATAATTGGAATTTTTTTTTCCATTTGAAATGTACACAGCTCATTGTTGGAACCCATTTACAGCACGTAGTTGAAAAATTTTTCCAGTGTGATAATCTTTGCCTTTGGTTTGGATAAATACATTTACATTTATTGTTAATGTATCTGGAATTATGTGTGATATCTTATTTTTTGCTTTCTATGTCTCATTACTTTTTGTTCCGTTTTTCCTCCCTCTTTGCATTGTTTTGCATTGAATGAATATTTTTTAAAGTGGAATTTTAATTTCATTAATGAATTTCACTATATTTTCAAGTTTATTTTAGTGGTTTCCTAGGTTTTATCATAAACAT
>NW_006346013.1:0-475 GCF_000327345.1 Myotis davidii
TGCATATATGCATATGAGTTCATTGGTTGATCATTTCTGATCAAAATCTTTATTACATACTCACTGACTTGACATTATCTTTTCTGATTTCAATTCTACCAGTAAGTATGTCTTTCCTTTGATGACTGGGGACTCTAGAGTCAAATGCAAACCTCTCTAAAAACAAAGTATTTATACCTAGTGCAGAATAAACATTTTTAAAGAGACTGGAGTTCTCAATATGAATTCAGTTAGTTTATATTATGATTTTGCTATATTAAAATGCTGATTATAATACTCCATGTTTTTTAAAGAATGAACCCTTGATGAGGATAAGGAAACTATGTACAAACCACATACTTTAAAAATTTAAATAATAATAGGTCTAAGATCTAATTATATTGCTTAGTGTGTGTATACCTTAATACCACACAATATATTCTAGGAACATATACCTTAGCTAAATATCTATCTATCTATCTATCTATCTATGTAT
>NW_006346014.1:0-475 GCF_000327345.1 Myotis davidii
TAGCATCAAAGGTTCTTAGGGAGGAGACACTGGTACATACTTATAAATAAACATGTAAATTTAAATGAAACAAATTGGAAAAGTTACTACTGTCACACAAATATCACTAGAGTACCTTTTTTCCCTTATAAATATGAAGACATAGATTAGAAAGTATATATTACCTGACAAAAATTCACATTACAAAATGGAGTGTGGCCATTTTTCTGTCTTTATTTGGAATAAATCATTCAAGTATGATTCCAGGTGGCAGAGTTCATATTATCACCACAGCCCAGCGCACGAAATCACGCGGCCCTGCCCACCCATGCCAGTCTTTGGTCGTTACGGTGTTGGGACCATGGGCCTTTTATAATATAGATTGTATTATGATTAGATACACTTACTTGTGTTGGGGAATTTAATGTGAAGTATGGATCTTGCTCTTTAGCATATTCTGTTATTTTTAAAAATCTTGTTAGAAATAAGACCATCA
>NW_006346015.1:0-476 GCF_000327345.1 Myotis davidii
TTTAAAAAAATGAAGATTCTTTGAGTTCATTTTCAGATACTTTGATTTAGTGTTTGGAGATGGAACCTAAGACTATAATTTTTAATGATCTAACTGGGGTGTTGGTTATGCACATGAACATTAAAGAATCATTCTTTTGAGAAGTGGTTCTTCCTACAAAGTAGAGGTGGCAGTAAGTGTAGGTAAGGAATCCAACAGAAGTTAATCCTTGAACTTGAACGAGAAGTCAGTTGTGCCAGCCAGAAGTCAGTGAGGGAAAGTGGTTTTCATACAACAAGATATAAGATTAAGATTATCAGGCATGGGTCAGAAGGAAATTCAACATAACTAGATTTCAGGATATTAGTAAAGCAGGGCTGAGGTAGAAGAAAAAGACCAACCCAGAGAACATTTGAAACCCACAGATTTCTGAAATTGCAGAGCATGGTAAAGTGTCACCTAATCATCACACCTATAAAGAATAAAATGTAAAATAT
>NW_006346016.1:0-476 GCF_000327345.1 Myotis davidii
TTCATTTTGTGTCTCTATTGTGAAAGCTTTTTATCTTAATTTAAGATTCCTCTCCAGTAATCTTCTCTCAAAATCCTAGTCAAAGTTCACCTCTTCCAGGAAGGCTTCTCTGATTACGTTCACCTGCATTTTAATTACAGTTATTTTATCTCTCTTTATTACATATGGGCTCACTCTGCCCCATTTCAATTGCTTCTTCCCTTTACACTGCCAAGTATCAAATGCTTTTCTTATCTGTTAGGCTGGTTTCCCTAAATACATTATAATTTTTTCCAAGGCAAAGACGGCTTCTTCCCTGTTTTGAAATTTCCTTCAGTGCCTTTGACAGTACTTTCTATAAGGTGAGGTTACTCAATATAACTTAACTGACCTATCTATCCTTTTAGACATACAATTGATAAGTGATTTCATATAAGGATATATTTTCTTCCTTGCGAATCCCAAATTTTTTTAAAAAAATATTTTTATTGATTTCA
>NW_006346017.1:0-476 GCF_000327345.1 Myotis davidii
TCCCCAAACTTGTGGCTGTCACCACAGATGGAGAAAGTCTTGCTGGGGACCGTGCACTTTAACCTCTGGAGTCTGATGCTAACTTTGGGTGTTCCCATCAGAACTGAACTGTGTTGCCACATACAAAGGCTGTACTCATAGCCGGGGAGAAGGTGGGCCTGCCCTACCCCGGTGTCCCAGGATTTTAGGAGGGTCACAGCTCCCAGGTAAGATTTCTTTCCCTTAACTTTACATCATCCTATGTATTTTGTCTTTAGTGGCACATGTGTCTTGGGAAAGACTCACAAATGGGTAAGTTTTTAGTTATTGTTGAAACAGCCAGTAACTCCTCCTTTTCTAAGTAGTCAGATTCTCTCAGGCGGCCTAAGAAATCCTATTTCTAACAACGGGTTTCAGTGCCTCCAGCACCTGGGCTGTTATTCAGGATGAGGTTGAGCCTAACGATACTGGTGCCCCTCTCGGAAAAACTAATTCCA
>NW_006346018.1:0-476 GCF_000327345.1 Myotis davidii
AATATTGGAAGTGGAATTACTATTAAATTGATTTTTGTAAAGGCTGCACTAATTTACACTTTCATTAACAATGTATGAAAGACCTATGTCACTGTATTCTTGCCTGTGAGGTTGAATATACATACAGAAATCTATCCTTTTTTCTTGATAATTCAATAGGGAAAACATCTCATTCTGGTTTTAATATCTATTTCTTTAATGACTGATAAGACTAAACATTCTTCATATGTCTACTAGCTCATATGTATTTTCTCTTTTGGAAACAATCTATTCATGCCATTTTGCTAATTGGTCTATTAGATACTTCATGTTATTAAGTTAAAATGGGTGATGTATTATAGAGATTCTCCACTTATTATATGTTACAATTTTTTCCTGTGTGCTGTATTTTTTAGTATTGTATATCCTAATAATAAAAAACTAAGATGCAAATCGATCGAATGGCAGAATGGCCAGTCGCTATGACACGCACTGAC
>NW_006346019.1:0-476 GCF_000327345.1 Myotis davidii
TTCTTAGGTAGAAAATTTTATCGGAGTTGCATATACATTTCCTAAAACCCCCTATTTTGTTTATTCATTTTCTGTCTTATAGCCAGATGATTAGGTAGATCATCAGCAAAGAAGTGGGTTGTTTATACATGTGCTCTCTAGTCCCTGAATCTCCACCGAGCAGATTCTACTTGAAAAGCTTCCTCCACTTAATTACAAAACCTAAAATATTTCAAGGAATAAGTCACAGTGTCCCTTCCCACGTAGACATTTTCCATTCATTGCCCTGTTTAATAGGGACCCAATATTATTCAGACGTAAGAAGAATGGAACGCTGTATCGATGTAATATAGTAAAAACAGCTAACACTTCTTTAGCAGTTATGTTCCAGACAGTGTTCCACGTGCTTTGTATTCATTAACTCATTTGACCCTCACAACAAACCTATGAGGTCATTAGGTTGTATTATTTTCATTTAACACTTGAAGACACTGAGG
>NW_006346020.1:0-476 GCF_000327345.1 Myotis davidii
GAATTATATCTCAATAAAGCTATTTTTAAAAAGTCTGGCAAAAGGCTTGAACAGATACTTTACAAAAGAGGATACCTAAATGGCTGGTAATAAGTGGAAAAGGTGCGCAACCTCATTATTAATCAGGGAAGTGCAAAACAGCTATAAACATGCGCACCCAATGAGATACCATCATTCACTCATCAGAATGGCGAAAGCAAAACAAATGGACAATACCTGCTATTCACAAGAATGCAAAGGAGACAGACCCATACACAGCTGTCAGACGTAAAGATCAGCACACCACTTTGGAAAAATGGCAGAACCTACTAAAGCTGAATATATGCAATTTGTTTCTTTGGTATATTCCTAACAGAATGCAGTTCGATATGCATGAAAACACGTGTAAGAATGTGCACAGCAGTATTACTCGTTATAGGCCAAAAATGGAAACAACCCAAATGTCTGTCAGTAATAGAATGGATAAATCGCTATCA
>NW_006346021.1:0-476 GCF_000327345.1 Myotis davidii
AGACTGGTGGGGAAGGGACAGGAGCATTTGCCTAAAGCCCAACCTCACTTACTCCAAGCTCCAGGAAGTGGCTCAAGGCTGCTCACCCTAAGGAGGATCTTCCAGCATCTGATCACCCCTTTGGTCTGAATCCCAACAAGCAATTTCAACATTTCACAGGTCTTGCCTCCTTAGAACTTTGTCCAACTGTCAACTGTCAGATGCCACTGGGGTTCCCTTGGGGGACCTGCTCCTCTCTTGTCCTGCCCACACTGCACAGATGGATGAAATTGCCTTTCCGATGAATTTCTTTTACAGAAATGGAAAGACAGTGTACAAATATTGGTGTAAGAACTGTTGGCTCTCTGGGTTACCATAGGGCCCACAATATCTAATTCTAGACCTTTCAAGCAAACTATGGAGAGCTGTAACTACTATCACAGACTCACACCCACGGGCTCAAAACTTCACATGATGTTAAGCTAATCCAAGATTCC
>NW_006346022.1:0-476 GCF_000327345.1 Myotis davidii
AAAAACTAAGATTCTCAAAATTCAAAGCACTACACACTCACATAGCAACATATTCAAAGAGGGAGTAATTTTTCAATGGGATGGCTTAACCATTTAAAATATTATATCAGAAAATGTTACTATATTCAATTGAAAAATTACTTTCTCATTGCATATGTTGTTATGTGAGTGTTTAGCCTGGATTGGTTAGACTTTGGATTTTCCTCTCTATATATGTAAAAATGTGATGCACCTAAAGTAGATGACAGGTGTTTATAAAGCTCACACTGCCAGATTCCTTGTATTGGTCACAGCCCCTTGCCTTCACAGGCTGTCCAGACCTCTCCATGGTGCTGAAACGTTTGTCACTCTTGCCCATTTAAGAGGAAAGAGTTCATTCCAACAGATTTGAAATCCATAAAGGGCCTTCTGTGTTAGCAAGTAAAGTTATCTGAAGAATTTCTGTAACACATACTACAAAGCAGAGACTTTGCCCT
>NW_006346023.1:0-476 GCF_000327345.1 Myotis davidii
ATCACAATGTATTCTAGTGAGAGGCACTGATTTGCCCATTACAAAACCACAATTAATCTACTAATCCAAGAATTGTTCATTAACTATCCCACACACCACAGTTATGTGGGCTTCTGAGAAACCTGTTGGAAAGCAATGTCTGTGGAAAGCAAATTTACACGAGATGAAAATTGCACACCACATGCTAGCATGGTTAACCTTCAATTTTTATGTGGAAATTAGGTATGCCTTATTAAAACTCAAAAGCCAGAGCTTTACTGCTCTCAAATACAAGCATATGTAGATAGCAGTAGCGTGAGCATAGCTCTGAGTGACAGGCTGGTATATATTAGCAGCTGGGTCAGACCTCACCGGAGGATAAACTGATGTGTTCCATGCTGTCACATGTCACTTTATGCATGTACCAGACATCCTAAAGGATGCTGACCTCCTTGGAAACTCACATTTTTTTTTTCAGTTTTCAAGAAAACTTTAGG
>NW_006346024.1:0-476 GCF_000327345.1 Myotis davidii
AGCCTCGCCCTGGGAAAACCACCTTCATGATCACGGCATCTCGCCTGCAGGTAAGTTCACAGTGTTGTTTACAGCAGTGATTCTCAGGGGGTGTTCCATAGTTACAACCTCAGTCTGGATCCCGCACTCTTTGAGTTTCATGAAGACCAAAATAAAATAAAAACATGGAATTGTAGTACTCAGGGAAGGAGTTGGTGTTTGTGACAGTTTGGTGAATGGTTGGTAAAACTATGCTGAATTTGAGGGACTCTGTGCTCTCACAGAAACACAAAACAACTGGCCTCCCCATAAACCGTGTCAATGGGAGGAAACCCCTCCCTGCTGCTCTGGTCTGCCTTGCAGAATATGACAAGGGCATTTTGTTGAACTGAACTTTGTAATAAAATCATCTGTGGTGAACACAGCTTTTATGCTGTAAGCTCCAACTGCTGACAGAGCAGCAGTTCTTAAACAAATGTTACATAAATTGGAATTTT
>NW_006346025.1:0-476 GCF_000327345.1 Myotis davidii
AAAAAAAATTGAGATGAGGAAATTTGCCATAAACCAAATGAAGTAAAATGTTTTTACCTTAATCCAAAAGTATATCAACCATAGCTTTCTGAAATCATGAAACTGCCTCTTTAAAAGGCTTTTTCTCAAAATGATTTTCATGGATTTTAAACTTGTGTTATATTATGTAATGCAAGATCAAATGAACCATATCTTTCACAGTGAAATTTAACTGAAACTAATGACAGGTTCCTTCTTTGAGGCCTAATTTGTTCCTACCTAGATTGAATTACGTACAGTACTTGTATTAAGTTATTCTTCACTTTAATTGAAATCTTATGCTTCTGGATTAGGCTCTCTCAGGGTTCTTATGACCCATTATGGAACTTTTCTTGAGCTTCTGTATTTTAACAAAAATTCAGTCAAAATATTTTCAGTTAAACTCTGTACTGTTCTCCATAGCAGCTGCACCAGTCTGTATCCCCACCAGCAGTGTA
>NW_006346026.1:0-476 GCF_000327345.1 Myotis davidii
CATATTAGCTCTTTATTATATAGGATTATGAATCACATCATTATCTCTGACATCTACTGCAGATGGTAACTGTTTCCAGAACAGCCCACTGAGCACCCAGAAAGCACAGAAGAGATGATCTTGGGAACACACCCAACCTTCTTTTTTCACTCATGACCCCTCAGCCTGGCAACGTAGGCACCTCGATAAAACTCTTAGAGAAAACACCTCCTACGGTGAGAAGGGAAAGCCCAATGTTACCTTCAGTGATACGAACCAGATCACACCACTCCTCTCCTTTAAAACTTTGCATGAGGTTCCTGTTTCAGATTCCCTTGCCCGTCATTCAAGGTCCTCTCCTATGTGGCCTCTGCCCACACCTTCAGCTCTTCTCTCAGAAGAACCTCCCCAACAGCCTGCATTTGAGGAACTCCATACCTACGACTTCCCTGGATCTGTCCTAGGCCCTTTTGTATCCATCCTGTGAGCTCTCATCC
>NW_006346027.1:0-476 GCF_000327345.1 Myotis davidii
TTCAATGTGCACGAATATGTGCACCAGGCCACTAGTTTTCATATGATATACAAGGTTAAAGTAACTTGACTAAGCTGCTATCTGCCAGCCTTTCTTTCAGGCACTGCACTTCTATTATGTAATCAATGCTTACTTCAAGTCTATGATACTTGTATTCTCTTTTCTGTTTCCCACTTCTCCTTAGGGAGAAATAAACTAAAGGAGATTTTTTGGTTTGCCCCAAGTCACACAAGCTGGCAAGTCCTGATGGATCCGAGAGCCCGTCCTCTCTCAAATCTTTTTTATCGCATAATTACACTAGCACATTATAAAGAAAACACACATTTATAGTAATATGTCTGAGGATTGGTCATCCAAATAAGCATACTTTTGATAGTAAGTATGCCCTATATACTAATATCAAAACAACAGGAAAAACCTAGAACTTGCAACCAGGACATAAGATCATGACAGCAAATTATTCCAAAAAGTTACAA
>NW_006346028.1:0-476 GCF_000327345.1 Myotis davidii
CCTCCTGGTTCATAGGTCAATGCTTAGCCACCGAGCCACACTGGTCAGGCAAGATTACCTTCTTTTAAATGGCTGAATACTGTTCCATAGTGTGTGTATCACATTTTCTTTATATGTTCATCAGTAGATGGATACTTAGGTTATTTTCATGTCTTGATTATTGTCAATAGTGCTGCAATGAACATTGGGGGCACATATATTTCTTCAAGATCCCGACTTCATTTTATCTGGAAATACACCCAGAAGTGGGATGGCTAGATTGTATGGTAGTTCTTTTTTAATTTTTTTACTACATGAGGTTTCCCTTTTCTCCAGATCCTCACTAGCACTTGTTATCTCATCAATTTGAAGAGATTATCTTTTCCCCCAATAAGTGTTCTTGGTTCTCTTGTCAAACATCAGTTGACTGTATATGCATGAGTTTATTTCTGTGCTTTCTACTATGTTCTATTGGTCTATGTGTCTGTTTTTATGCC
>NW_006346029.1:0-476 GCF_000327345.1 Myotis davidii
GCAGCCAGGGGAAAGAAGGCCTACTCTTGTATGCATTCTGTGCATTGGGCCTCTAGTACTAAACAAAATACTAAAACATTACTTTCATCAAGAAATACTTTCAGTTTGCCTTACAATGTATGACACATTCTGTGTAGTTTTGTCAAACATCAGAAAAATTTCTAATTCTATAACTGGTACATTTTTGTGAAACTGAACTTAATGTGGCCCTGAAGTGACTTTTCTAGTACCCTGTCATAACCATGAGCATTGAAAGTAAGGTTTTATGAAATGTATTTAATCAAGATGATGGTTTTATGAAATTTATTTAATCAAATTTCTGTACAACTCTAGTCATCTGTTTTAATACATCTTTGACTGAATATAAAAATTTTACCTACATGAAAATAAAAAATATTTGCATAAGTGGAAATACAGTGTTAACATTTTATGCTAACACTTTTTAAAAATTTAAATATTTTTCAAATAGTGGCTTA
>NW_006346030.1:0-476 GCF_000327345.1 Myotis davidii
GCTCAACCACTGAGCCACACTGGTAGGGCTAGTTCCTCATTGTTAGTCACCAGCTGCTGATGTGGGCTTGATGTGTTCAAACCCAAAACAGGCACTTTCTCACCCACACCAAGCTTCACCGTGTTGGAGGGAGCACCTGGGAGAAACTGTGGTCCGCTCCAGACGAGCGGGACGAAGAGAGTTCTGATCCTCTTGCCGGTGGATGGTCTTGGCTTCAGTCTGCAAAAGCTCACCTGTGGGCTCAGTCAGGTGAAGCGCAATGGACCGCCGCGGGCCTGGGTGGCTTATTCATAACCTGTTTGCTAAAGGCTGCGGAGGGTCCCCGCTCAGCCAGTCTGATTCTAGGAACCCATTCATCTTCACTCCACCTGGTGGCAGTCACAGTTTGATAAACGAAATGTCTACGTGCTCATCGGAGACACTTACAGACATTTCCATGAGTCCAGGTCAAGTTGAAGTCCTTGGAACCCCATTAC
>NW_006346031.1:0-476 GCF_000327345.1 Myotis davidii
ATTTATTTATTGAAGAAAATCTGGAATATATAAACAATGAAAAAATCACCTATAATTTCACCCTCTTCCAGAGAACTGTCGTTAGCACCTGGCTGCTGTTCTTCCCACTAACCGTGTGCGTTATGGAGCACTTACTGTGTGCCAGGCATCGACTGTGCTGCAGGCTCTGCAGGCACTATCTCGTGTCAGCTCTTGTCTTACATCTGGTATACTCCACCTTTCTACATGCACATTTACACTTTCTTAGTTTTAAGGCCAAGGGGATCATACTGTTTTGTAACCTTGCCTTCCTCACTGCAATAGCATTGAAATTTCTTTCTATGTTATTAAATATTCATCTACAGGATCATTTATAACATCGGCATAATATTTTATTGCAGGCGAGTTCCATGCTTCTCAGACTGGGGTGCATGTACCCCTGAGGGCAAAGCCACAGGATAAATGTAGCACATTCTCCTGAAGCATAAATTGGATTC
>NW_006346032.1:0-476 GCF_000327345.1 Myotis davidii
GGTTTCATGTTTGATAGCTGGGAAGTATGTATAACTGCTCATGATTACTTGCCATTCTGACAGTATTATCCCTGTGTTAAGTTTTGCCTTGTAATTTTAGGCAGAATCCATTAAGAAATAGCATCAAATGTGCAGCAAAAACTAATTACAAAGGCCATTTAGTGTTCAGTAGCAGAGGTGGAAAGGATGTCCAATCCTTTCTCTGCTCCATACATATTTTTTTGCCCAAATCAGTTTTAATGTATCTTAGTAGATTCCACTTCAGGTTGTACCTGGACTAATGTTTGCTGAGTTTACTTGAGAATATTGTCGCCTGTAGTTTCCCTATGCAGACTGTTCATAGGAGCTAATTCTTGAGCCATTTTAAACTTGGCATTGACTCCTCGACCATTGAGCAATATTGGCTATGTATTTTGACTCATCAGGAGTCAAGGAAAGCCAATTGCAATCATTTGCCTTGTTTTTTTTTTTTTTTT
>NW_006346033.1:0-476 GCF_000327345.1 Myotis davidii
TTTTTTTTTTTAACTTGAAGGAGGTTTTAAAGGAGGGGTACTGGCGAGATTTGGGGAAACACCAGGGAGAACTTCCACTCAGAAGTCTTTGTTTAGCCGGCTATTAAGTTTCCTTCTGGGGAGATGTATTGAAATGTATCTCTAGTTAGTAATCGGACAGTGTTTGTCAGTAACAAAAGGTAGCTCTTTTTTTTCTTTTCTTTTCTTACAAAGGATGAGCGTTTAGCGATTTGGTAATTTAGTCGTCAGAAATGTTTTGGGCCACCGGGTGAGTTCACTGTGTGTGAGCTAAGGTGCGGATAGGATACATCGATTCACACAGTAACGTTTTGGCTCCAGAACTGTGTGGGCCCGTCCAGTTCCCATCTGCCCCCTGTGGTCACTTACATTTACTGTAACTGAAATTCAGCCTTCAGTTCCCTGGCTGCAATGGTGCTTCCTGGCTGGTGGCTACAGATTTAAACAGTGTGGACCAG
>NW_006346034.1:0-476 GCF_000327345.1 Myotis davidii
TCGAATAGTAAGGATAATAAAACCAACCAAATAGATTTGGCTTAAAAACAAATACATAATGTGAAGGGGGAGTATATTCTCCATCATAAACTGCTATAAAAATGTTAATAATAGGAGTATTTTTTGTAAATGCTATTTTAAATAATATGGCCTTCTAGGAGTTTATTCTTTTGGTCTCTTTCTTTCAACATCCTTAGCCTAGTCTTTCCTCTCCTGCCTGTTCTACACACTGTTACCAGGACTGCATTTTTCCCAGGTGTAAGTACCTGCTGTTCTCTTCTTGCTTTATATCTTTCCTTCTCTTTCCCAATTTCCCTTGTTCTGTTAAAACCCCATTCCTCATGCAGCATGTCTTCTTGTTATTCTTTAGCTTTCTTTCTTGTTATCATATAAAACTGAAAGGAGATTAAAGAATTCTCATAAAATCCAGCCTTCGATGCAATTTCTATTCTTTATCGTAGCATTTTAGGCAAATG
>NW_006346035.1:0-476 GCF_000327345.1 Myotis davidii
AATGTATAATCACAGAATATAGGGTGAGCTGAATGTCTTCAACCGATGAGCAACAAAGGATACCATCCTAACAGAAGAATTCCTGCATGTTAGCAGAATTCATTTGATGATTCAGTGCTCCAGTGTCGATTTAGAGAAGACATCTGTGACCCATGAAAATTTTGAAGGACGCTTCCTTCGTTCAATTCTTGAATCATATTATGGATGCCAGTTGGATATGCAAGCATCGTAGATAGCCGGATAGTAACATGACGCCTCCAAATGAATTCTTAATGAATGCAGAATGATTACTCTAGTTAGGTCTCTATATTCAATCTGGTAGAAAGAGGTGAATCGCATTGATATTCTTACGTCCTGATGATGGTCACAATCATCCAATGAATTTAAAAATTGCACATAGCTGGAAAATTGGAAGAGATGTTCTGACTGTAGTGATGTCCAAAAAATTGACAAAACACCCTGTTTAGAGTTGAAGA
>NW_006346036.1:0-476 GCF_000327345.1 Myotis davidii
AACCAACTGAGCTACCCAACCAGGGCATGGTTTAAGTTCAAGATGGGCTCAATTATTTATAAAGGTTGCACAGTACTGATTACTTAAAGGTTATAACTTTATCTTTCTATAAAATATGTATAAATGAATATCTACTTCCACATTAAATGTGGCATCAAAAGTATAAAATCATTGACATATTTTAGGCACTCTTTTATTATGCCAAATGCATGACTACATAAAAATCTATAGAGGTGAAAGTACTTACATAGCTGTATAGTTATAATTGTGCTCACTCTTCTATCTCTGTATCCTACAATATAGCTATACATTAAGACTTGCTTCAAATACCACCACTTCTGGAAAGCCTTCCTCAGATCCTCTAGTAAAAACTAGGCTCCTTCTGAGCTTCCCAAATCTCATTAGATTTATGTCTCTCTTGTTTGTGTGTATATTATCTCCCTGCTAAGGCCAGATACCTTCTTTAAGGTAAAAAA
>NW_006346037.1:0-476 GCF_000327345.1 Myotis davidii
GATTCTCTATCCACTGAGCCAAACCAGCTAGAACTAGTGTGCCTGTTTAGATAGACATGGATTGTGTTCTCATACAACTTACAAAATGAAACAGAATGGCCTGAGGGAGCTGGAAGGAGAATGGTAGGGAAGAAAGCACAAGGAATCTGGGTCTCCACCTAGACAATTGCACCAGCAGAATCTGTCTGATGTTACTTCTGGAACTTTGGAGTCTGATTCATGCTACAGCATGGATGAACCTTGAAGATACTATGCTAAGTGAAATAAGCCAGTCACAATTGTACAACTACTGCATAATTCCTCCTATATGAAGTACCCAGAGTAGGCAAAGTTATAGAGACAAAGTAGAATGGTGGTTGCCAGGAGTTGGGTGGGAAAGGGAAGTTGGGTTAGTGTTTAATGGGTTGAATTTCAAATTGGGAAGATGAAAATATCCTAGAGATGATGGTGGTGATGGTTTCACAACAGTGTAAATG
>NW_006346038.1:0-476 GCF_000327345.1 Myotis davidii
TGGATGGAAGATGAATAGCAATGAAGGGGTGTAACATAGGCAGTTTTTTTTCTAGTTAAAACACTTATGCAAAGCTGTGAGGATGGACTGCAACATAACACACTGAAAGGGGTCCGTATCTTATGTTAATTCCCCTCATCTGACAGCTGGCCCAGCAGGAACTGTCTCAGAGCCATTTAAAAGATGTGAGCAGTAGCCTGATTCATCAGAAAGAACCTGGCTTCTGGCAACTTCAGGGAAGGTTAGAGGGTTTATAGAGTGGCTGTTTATGTTTAAGGTTTAAATGTGCTCAATGGCTTGTTTATTACCTGACCAGAAAAATGTTTTATTTATCCTCTGTTAGCCCCCATTCTTCCTACCAGTTCCTGCTAAGTTTAAGAACACACCTGCAACAAGCTTTGAGTTACTCTTATATGTTTGTAAAGTGCACTGGGGGCCTGGCCAGCGTGGCTCAGAAGTTGAGCATCGACCTATGA
>NW_006346039.1:0-476 GCF_000327345.1 Myotis davidii
GTGTATAAGGCACTCATTTTACGTTAAGACAGCCAGGGGAGAGAGGTTTAATTTCAGCATCGACTTTCCTTTAAATAGGATCTGTATGTATATCTTGGAGGCGTTCAGAACTTGTACTTGTACAGAGGTGGCAAATACATGACTGACCAAACTGCATCCACTCACCTTTGCCCCACTGAGCCCAAACTCATTTTCAGAATCCTTCTCAACACATTAGGTTATATGGGTAGAAACCTGGAATCTGGAGTCAGGATAGAGCTGTGTTTGAATATAAGCTTCTGTCCTTACTAGAGACGGCCTCGGATAAGGTACTTATCTCTAAGCCTCGTGTTAGTAAACAAGGGTAATACAGTAGGCCTGAATTCGGCATCTTAGTTAATAGGTTCTGCTATGTTAAATGGAATGATGTATAACTAAACCAATTTTACCAGAGGCTAATTGATGTGAACAAGAGTTACATTCTAAGGTATCTCATC
>NW_006346040.1:0-476 GCF_000327345.1 Myotis davidii
GAATCATAGGACCCACTGTACTGACGCAGGACACAGTTATGGCGAATGCAAGTTATCTGTACATTGCGTTTCTTATCCCTAGGCTCACAGAGCCTCAAAATCTGCATCTGCCTTGTGTTTGTGTGCTCTTGTGATCATTCACACCACTTCTGTTACCCTCAAGGCACAGCACAATGCACATACAGAGCTCAATGAAAACAAAAGTAAAGTCTGTTCAGGAACTGTAAACAGTGGAAGTGCAGAACTCACAGAGTGAACAGAATACAAATATCTGTATTCTCAACCCCCAACATGAGCAGAATGAGGAACTGGCTTACCTCTGATGTGCCAAGCGCATGTTCTCCAGCTAAAAGCAGCATACTCAGTCCTCCCATTTGAGTAGGATCTAAGCCAAAAACAAATAAATCATCAATTTACAACCATTAAGTACATATAATCCACAGAGTCAAAAAAGGAAACTCACAAAGAGTAGCTAT
>NW_006346041.1:0-476 GCF_000327345.1 Myotis davidii
TTATGGTTAGACAAATATGAATTAAAATACTGTTCTACACTTTAATAACTCTGAAACATTCTGTATAATATTTAATCTCTCTCTGAAGTTGTGGCCTTGCCCTTAAAATGGGGATATTTTATTCCCTCTCGGGTTTGTTGGGAGCATTAAATGATATAATGGATAGAAAGCACTGAATTCAATACCTAGCTCATGGGTCTAGTTCAATTACCATATTATGTCATACATATAGCTTAAACATTCCTAAATAAAGACCTCTTCCTACCAGGGAGATCATCTTTTGCTTTAGATGGTTCCATTTAATGCAAAGAACACAAATGTCTAGATTTGAAAGGCCTCTCATCCACTCCCAAGATGTATAACCTTAGATAAAACACATAGCTTTCTCTCTAAGTGCTGCTAAAGCTTGTTCAGATAAAGGCACACAGAAGTTAATGGAGTTTTTATGGCTCACTAGGGTAAAAAGAAGAAACTGT
>NW_006346042.1:0-476 GCF_000327345.1 Myotis davidii
AAAAAAATGTGCATGGTATAATCTGGACAAATTCATACAACTGAAGTTTTTAAATAATTATGTTTTCCCAATGAAAAATCCATTACCAAGAGTCTCATTTTATGATTAAATCTTGACTAGTTGTTTTGTATGTATGGGGAGGGTCACCCTTCTATAAGTAACTACTTTAGTGAATACACAATTATGTCAGGAGTTGAATTTGTCCCATGTGCTCTAGTTATATGTTCTCCAAATTTGCTATTGTTTTATGACAAGACGTAAAAAAAAAAGATTAAAAATTGATTCAGTGATTTTGATGCCTTTACTAACTGAATTAAAACAAGCAACTGGTGAATAATTTAAACACCTGGATTTACTGAGCCCTTGTTACACATGCTTGGCTTTGTGGAAAAGGGGAAGACGGGAAAGAGAAGAGAAAGCATTCTTCCAGGGAATCATTGTGGTGGTGCTTTGCCTACATTCTGTAATCCTCCCAT
>NW_006346043.1:0-476 GCF_000327345.1 Myotis davidii
CACAAATTCATGCACTGGGCCTCTAGTTTTACATATATCTTCTAGTCTGACTAAATTTAAAATTCATTTTTTGTTGCCTTCAGTAAAGAATAAACTAACTTAAAAATCAAAGGGATGTTATTCTCACTGCCTTATTCAATTTACAATTGTGGCTGGCTTAACAAAAGTTGGTAAAACTCCAAAGTATGAATACTCTGAAGATATTAAGTACATGGTATTATTAGGAAAAGACTTTATTTTTATGTATTTATTTTTTATTCTAGATGATTTTCTATAGAATGATACTAAACGTAATGTGTTTGTTGGCTTACCATTCTATGACTAAAGAGATTATTGGACATGCATACCAGTACAAAAAGAAAACATAATGAAATAGATCATTACCTTACTTAAAACAAATAAAAAGGGAATTGTTAAAATCATAACCTATAAGTATATATCAAACACATAAAATGACTTGATATTTATGGAGCACT
>NW_006346044.1:0-476 GCF_000327345.1 Myotis davidii
CTGAAAATGTAAGTAGGTGTTTAGTAAATGCTAAGATGATTCAGAAGTGCAATATCAGATCTCTCAATTTTGAACAAGATAACCAGATTCATCAGAATACCAAACTAATTTTCCAAAGCAACCTACAGTGCTCTGGTGTAAAGTGGGACACATTTACACTTTTATACCTTTACAACACTCTATTTAATTATTCTCATTTATTTAATGAATGTTCTTTCTCTTATTTGTACACGTCAGGGTCTATTTGTCTGTGGTGTTCTCTGGTACTGAGAATACACGCACTTTGTTCTTGTCCCTCAAATAATTTCCTTTGAGTGAAAATTCTAGTTCCTCCTTCCCTCCCTCCTTCCCTTTCAATGGCTTTTTAAAGATATAATTCACATACCATATAATTTACCGATGTAAAGAGTATAATTCAATGGGTTTTATTATACTCACAGTTGTGCAACCATCACCACAACCTAATTTTAGAACAT
>NW_006346045.1:0-476 GCF_000327345.1 Myotis davidii
CCTCCCTTCTACTCTCTCTAAAATCAATAGAAATATCCTCCTGTGAGGATTAGCAACAACAACAACACTAGTCATTCATGGTGTGCCATTTCCTTTTAGTACTGGATGCTGTAGACATTCTTGCTTCCAATTAATGTGTTATTTTAGCTTTGCCTATGTCATTAGTCTGAAAACTTGAAACAACTTATCTGACCATGATTTTGGTTTGACTTCAAGATTGTTATTTTATATTTGCCTATCAATTTGCTACTTTTGGTCATGTTAGGTTAACATTCCTCCTGAACTTCTCTACCCCTAAGAGGTCTTATTTTGATTTCTTTCTTACATTTCTTATCTGGTGAGCAGACCCTGGGAAAGTTCTTCCTCTTTGCAGTATAATTTGACATTGCTACTGTGTGAAACATTAGCTATTTTCAATTGCCTTAGGAATTTAGGTTTCCTAATCATTCTATATAATAAAGAGCTAATATGCAAAT
>NW_006346046.1:0-476 GCF_000327345.1 Myotis davidii
TCACATGGTAGAAGGGGTGCTCTGTGGCATCTCTTTTATAAAGGCACTAATCCCATTCCTGGGGCACCTCCCAAAGTTCCCACCACCTAATACTATGATATTATTAGGATTTCCACATTTGAATTTTTGGAAAATACAAATATTCAGACTATAGCAGCACACATCCTTGAATATGGCCATATTAATTATTACTGTGGAGCTTGCAAAATTAAATTTCTATTTTTCTTTTTCTGTGTTTATTAAATGAAATATTTCTATTTCTCCTACCCTATTTATTTATATTATATATTCGTATCATCCATTTATTTTATCATGTAATTTATATTAAGACAGAATCATTATATTTATTGTATGGGTTATAATCTAAAACTATGATTATACTATTGCTCATATTCTCTTGTTCATCACCTTTTTCCTTTCTAGCCCCTATAATAATACTTGTCCTTTATATGTATACTAGAGGCCTGGTGCATGAA
>NW_006346047.1:0-476 GCF_000327345.1 Myotis davidii
AAATCAATAAAATAAATTTTTTAAAAAAAAGAAGAAGGGTAGAGGAGTTTGAGATAGACAGTTAAGGGTAAAGTTAGGAAAGAAAGCCTACTGCCCTAATCAATCCTGGCTAATGATTCTGATGAGAAAGCAGGATATAATGATGATGGGGGTGCATCCAAGGAAAAGCATGCATCAAGTCTGTGCATGCTACTGTCTCTGAATGGGAAAACGAAAAAAGGTGAGATCAGCCCCTATGAATATGGGCAGAGGCAAGCTAGACTAAAGACAAAGACAGTGCGTACTACTTGTATTATTAGATGTTTAAGTGATTGAATCTTGGGCCTGACAGTAAGATTTAGGGTTATCTGCCAAAGATAGGATAAGGCCAAAAATGGAAAGCCCCTAATAATGATACAGCGAGTTAGGAAAAGCAATTAGAACTGATAGGATAATGCAGAGGTTCTCAAACCGTTTTTTTTGTTGTTGTTGTTGTT
>NW_006346048.1:0-476 GCF_000327345.1 Myotis davidii
AGAGGAAAAGTCACCTACAAAGAAATTGAAATCACATTTCTTGCTAGGAAACAGATTGTTGCCTAAACATTTCTAGGATAACAGTTCTTTACTATACATTTTAATTTCCATCTAAATAACCAAGTAATAATAGGGATAAAATAAGGTCACTCTTAGTCATTCAAGAACTCAAAAGATACACTTTTCATATTCATCTAGGAAGCAGTAAATTCACCAGTGGAGAGTAATTATGGACATTGCCAGAAGTTCTATAACCAGAATATGCCATCCATCTATATGAAAACTGATCAGCTATTATTACTGTGTCCTCTCAGATGTGTAAGTTCCTCTCTATACCTTCCATTTTTATTTTATTTCATTGAGGATTATTGAGAGCTCTTGGTAAGGGGAAGAGTTCATGAAGAGAGGTATGTGAGATATGGCACACCGCATTTAAAAACTTAAAGAGATAAACTCAGAGAGTGCCAGAGAGAGAG
>NW_006346049.1:0-476 GCF_000327345.1 Myotis davidii
GACTCCTAAGAAGATAACTATGAGAAATACTATAAGGGAAAGCTTCTGTTTAATCTATTGTTAAGGAAAACTGCGAAAAGCTGAGTTAATGTTATCTCAAAAATGTTACACAGATTTCCTGGATCTGTTAAAGGTCTCTGAGTAAGTGAAGTTCAGTGAGGCAGTTCCCTCACTTTTGGACTTTCCGCTCAGCCAAACCTGTCCCCTATGAGAGCTTAAAAAACACACCTGACAAACTTTTTGCAACTCATACCACCCGTATAGCACTAATTTACCACATAAAGAAGAATAAGAAAGTGTTTTATGGACAATATGGGACAATCTTCATGACATATTAAGTGAAAAAGCAAAGGACAGATTATACACTGTTTTACTATTTATATTTAAAAATAATACATAATCATATTTGCTTGTCTACAGAGACTATTTCCAGAAGTGGTTAAGTTTGCCTCCAACAGAAAAACTGGTAGCCAGGG
>NW_006346050.1:0-476 GCF_000327345.1 Myotis davidii
GGCCTGTTGTTCTTGGTTTGACATAGGATAAGCAATAAACCTTACACTTTGGATGGACGTTAAAGTCATCCTCTGAAATCTAGACCTTTGGTAGACCGTAAAGATGAAAGGAAACCCTAACAGGGTGGCGTGGGGACTTACCTTTGGTTTCTGATCCTGCCATGGTGGAGGAGAAGCTATTCAGTTATTGGAAAGGATGTTCCAGAGCTCCCGCAGAGGCAAAGAGAAGGCAACTTCTGTCCTGTGGGAACTGATGGTTATGGGATGTATCCATGGTTGCTGGTTTGTCAGCGCTTCGGGGGCAGGGGCAGGCTGAGACGGGGCAGAGTGGGAGAACGTGTGGGCTTTCTACACCAACACACCACAGTGCAGAGGGCCTCAGGAGACATCAGCCAGCGCTAGGGACCGATGGCACTTGATACGACAGATGAGGATGGGATGCGAGCATGGAGTGGATCAAACGGGAGGGCTAAGAT
>NW_006346051.1:0-476 GCF_000327345.1 Myotis davidii
AGAAAGTAGAGTCCACATTTGCTATTGTAAAATTTGGGTTAAACTTAGAGAATTTTTTTCCCCTCACTTCCTTGCATCAGTCTCTTTTTCCCAAACACAGGTGTAACATCCTTTAAGATATTTTATATACTATCAACTGTTAACAAAAAGAAAAAAGAAAGGAAGATATAGGCTGTAATAAAGAAAAAATAAATTTATTGAGCAAAGTATTGCAATCTGAGAATCTGAGATATGTATATGTAGGTAGTAACTCAAACTGCAATTTGGAAAGGACAAAGAAAGGCAGGATTTATAAAGGCCAAAACCACAAAAGGTAGTTTTTCATGCAAATGAGGATTGCTGGTTAGGGTAACAGTGATTGGTTAATTCCAATATGCAAATAAGGTGAGCAAAAACTATAAGGAAGGAAGTAAAGTCCATGTGTGCCCATGTAGCAGCTGTTATTCCAGGATGTTTATGGCTCCAGGATGTTTTGA
>NW_006346052.1:0-476 GCF_000327345.1 Myotis davidii
TCTGAAATCAATAAAAATATATTAAGAAGAAAATTCTAAATAAAACCCACCCTCTTGAGAGCCTGTCTCTTGCCCCTCTCCCGCTTCCTGGGTCCCTCTTTGATTTCCTCCCAGACGCCTGCCTGAGCCTGTGTCTCAGAGATCAGCACGGGCCCGGGAGAGTCCTGCTCCAGGAAGAAGCAGAGCGTCCAAGAGTCTGGATTTAATTTTTTTTTTTCAAATCGAATGAACACGGGTTGTCTGTAGTTTAAATTTGTATCAAAGTCATTCGTGATGCCCTGTATTCATGGGGCTTAACCCATTTCCTTTCGACTCTCCGCTGACAGCCACCAGTGTGTGTGACAGCACGGTTCTCTGTGGGGGTGGCTACTGGGGACTTATTTTAATGTGAGTGACGTAGTCTAGTGGCTCAGAGAGGCAGAATTAGAACACACGTCACGTCACGTCGGTAGTCTGTCTGTAACGCATGCCGCTGT
>NW_006346053.1:0-476 GCF_000327345.1 Myotis davidii
ATGGATCGGCTGCCTCCTGCACGCCCCGCACGGAGGATCGAGCCTGCCACCCAGGCCTGGGCCCTGACCGGGAATCGGTGTCCTCCTGGATCACAGGTCCACGCTCAACCCCTGAGCCACACCCACCTGGAGGGAAGAATACAAGTTTTGTGTCTGGGCTGTGGGGGACCGTCGAGTGGGGACCTGGGCAGGCCCCCGCCAGCTTCCTATGGCTGCCAGGCTGTCGGCACCCTGGACTCTGAGCCCCTGTCTGCCCAGCCTGGCACGGCTGCACCCTGGGCGCCTGGGCAGAGGGCCAGAGGGAATTTTCCACCTGCCCGCGGTGCTGTCTGCTCTGCGGTCGGGGGCCGGGCCTGCGGAAGGGCAGCTTCTGGGGGACCCGGAGGGGAGCTCCCCGTGTCTGGGGCTGCCTCTCTCGGGAATGGATGCCCGAGCCTCCCTTTTCTCCATCAGAGAGGAGCCCACCTGGGTGACCA
>NW_006346054.1:0-476 GCF_000327345.1 Myotis davidii
ATTTGTAGATTTTCCTGCTGGCTTTCTGTTACTAGTTTGTAGTTTGATTCCATGATAGTCAGAGAGCATACTATGTATGATTTCAATTTTTAAAAATGTGTGTAGGATTGTTTTATGGACCTAAATATGGCCTATCTTGGTGAATGTCCATGGGTGCTTGAAAAAGTATTTTTTGTTGTTGTTGTTCAGTACGGTGTTCTATACATGACAGTCAGATTCTATTGCTACGCAAAAAGTATTATGCCAGGTATGGTTCTGTACCAACCTCAAACTCCAAGCCAGGAATGTTTCTCCCCAACCTGCCCCTCCTATCATCCTGAAGCAGAGAATGCAAACTCTGACTTAGGACAAACCCCTCAGATAGAATGCAGACAGAGAGGTTTCAGGCTTACAGCTCTACTCAGCCACCCCTGGAATTAAAAAACTACGGCTAATAATTTCTGTGACTAGTAATATTGCCTTAAAGAAAGCAACAC
>NW_006346055.1:0-476 GCF_000327345.1 Myotis davidii
AAAAAAAAATGAATGATGGCTCAAAATGACTTCTGGTGAACTCCATGCAGACAGACACCATGAGGATAGGTATCTAGCCCAGGGCTAGGCACATAGTATGTGCCCAATAAATGCTTTTTGAGAGAATAAATGGGAAGAGACTATGAAGAAAGAACAACCAGTGACAATCAGGGAGCCTTAGGTTAGGAACCTGGGAACCTTGAGGAACAGGGGGAACCAGGAGGAGGAGCAGGTTGGGTCAGTATATGGAATGACTTGGAAACTTGATCACATCAGTCCTGGTACACGGGCATGGAAGCCTGGGGGACTGTTTCTATATCCTCTGGGGATCGTGGGGTTAAGGTCTCTGCTCTGGGCCTGCTGCCCCAGGTTCTGAAGGATTTCCAGCCCTTTGGCCCTGTTTCTACCTACTTAGAAATCACACCCAAGGAAACCCGTCAATACCAGTCTTATCCTATATAATAAAAGCCTAATAT
>NW_006346056.1:0-476 GCF_000327345.1 Myotis davidii
TTGGAATGCAGTAAGTGTTAGAATGAGAAAATTGCTTCAGGGAGACAGGAGAAGAGACTGTGTCTTTAATCACATGGAATGATAAGAGTAGACTAAATCCACTGGTCAGGCATCACTTTAGGGAGCTCATATCAGCAGCATATCTTAAAAAATAATAATAATAATGTTTTACCTTTCCAGTTATCTGGTTATTCCACTCAATTGTGTTTCATTGGTTCAAACTTTCTGGTTTCCCCTTCCTTCAGTGTCCAAAATAAATAGTTTTCCATGTGAACTTCCTTTTTTACTGAAGTTCAGAAAAGATGGATGGAAATGGATCTTTTAAAATAAGAATCTATGATTCTTTTATTTTTTTAAAAAATGGAACTATCTGAGATTAAATATCTGTTCCTAAAATATTAATAAGAACACTAGTGGTTCTAATATTGGATATAGTTGGAAATAAATTAGAAAGGAGGAATGAGGCAAAAAAGAAA
>NW_006346057.1:0-476 GCF_000327345.1 Myotis davidii
TTTTCTTTTACAACTCTTGAAGAATGTAAAAAACATTCTTAGCTCATAGCTACACACACACACAAAGGCCCTTTGCAGGATCTGACCTGCAACCTGTAGTGTGCTGACCCCTGGACTAAATGATTTTCCAAACCTGTTATTTTTGATCCTTTGAAGGTGACAATAATGTATTTTGTTTTTAGGGAAACTGACATTTTTGGAAAAATCTTTTTGAGAGTAGCAGAGATCTGCAAGGATGCTGAGGGGAAACAGATTGCAAGACCAGATTCCAAGGCCACATTTGCTGGTCTACAATATGTACCTTGTAATGATGCAAACACATCTTTATGAAATGGTAAATGCAGTCTACAAAGAACACTCTCACACATATGTCAGCATCATTAAGCCAAGAAGATGCAAGTATTTTGGCTTTGCATCTTATAAAATTAACTAGAGGCCCATTGCACAAACATTCGTGCAATAGGCCTTCTTTCCCC
>NW_006346058.1:0-476 GCF_000327345.1 Myotis davidii
GTTGTACTATGAGTTCTTCAAAAATTTTGGATGGTAACTCTTTATCAGGTGTATCTTTTCATCTGAGGAAATTCATGTCAATCTCATTAGAAATGAAGGAACATATCTTTTAAGCCATTTAATGGAAACATATCCTTCTCACCGACCCCAGCCCACTCCCACTCCCACAGCTCCCATGTTTCTTATCTGAAGTTGTTCTCATTTGATGAATGGAGCCTGTGATGGTGCCATCTAGAAAACCTTGTTTTCTCATGTGCTACTTTGAACAGGTGGAAAGGGTTACCTTTTCTGATCATTCTCCTAAAACTAGATACATAGGTGGCCAGAGGTTGATGTGAGCTTGTTGCAGACTTTTTCAGAGACTGGATGAAGGATAAAATCATTCTTAAAGTCCCTCCCAGAGCTGAGAACTGGGCAGAGAAATGTTCTAATCAGCTGGCCAACAGCGTCTGCCTTCGAGCCTGAGCTAAAGTGAG
>NW_006346059.1:0-476 GCF_000327345.1 Myotis davidii
AAAAAAAAAAAGTAACACCATCCACCCAGATTCCAAGCCAAAATATGGCTTTTTAAAATCTTACACCCAGCTGTTTGCTTTCTTCTACATTCAATTGGCTATCACTTACATTTTTGTATTTATCTTCATCTCTTGTTCTGCTCTATTCCAGGCATCTTATCATTTGATTTATATCAGTCTAACAACTTACAGCTCCTCCTTGCTTCATGTTGTAGGTAGAATTCAAAAGATGCTTCTTCAAGATTTTTGTCCCTTAGTTATTCAATCAAATGCTGAACTAAGGGAAATTGCAGATGGATTTAAGACTACTTGTCAACTGACCTTAAGATAAGAAAAGAAAGTTGGATCATACAAAAGGGCCAATGTAGTCACTGGGGCCCTTGACAGCAGAAGAGAATGGCAGAAGAGATGTGTAAGAGAGATGGGACAGAACTCTAAAGTGTGATGTAACTGACCAGCAGTTGCTGGCTTTGAAC
>NW_006346060.1:0-476 GCF_000327345.1 Myotis davidii
TTAGTGGTAACCAAATTTATTAAATATAAAGGACATCAGGAGGAATAGAGAGGACCAGAAGCTATCTTGGTAATTCACACCCAAGGAGTAGCATCCAGGGTGCGGCAGGGGATGGGCATGGAGCGCAGTGATAGGCGCGGGCTGCAGCCAGACAGTTCTGCATTAGAGAGGACAGATGGGGGTCAAAATCAACACAAACAAGACACTTTATACAAGTACAAATGATTGCTTCTACTCGGAAAAAAACATTTGAAGTCAATTATTCGTGTAACTCATGTTTCATCAGATGAATTTCCTTTTTCCTTAAACTATTATACGTTCCTCTTACAAGCAAATGCCGTTAATATTAAGCTTACTTTTTGCCTTACATTTTCCTAGTCGTGGGGAAGTTGAACCACACAGTGATGTGATAATCATCAGGGTTTTGTTTTGTTTTATTTTCTTTGACGCGAGCATATCCAGTGTTATGAATTTAA
>NW_006346061.1:0-476 GCF_000327345.1 Myotis davidii
ACATAATCAATATTTTTATTCAACATTATATTTAATTAGTTAAGTTGGTTCTGATCTATATTAAGTAAACATGCTGAAGGTCAGATATTGTTGACTACTTACCTTTTGACATTAGTTTGCCTTGATGAAATGAGGACAGGGTACACTAAACCCATCTATTTGTGGTTTTCTAGTATATGCACTTGGGAGTTTGATTGAATATGTACAGTGTTGGTATACACAGTCAGGGGGTAGTACAAATGCTAGGATTGAAATTTCAGAGTCAATGAATGAACATGTTTTGCTAAAATATATATGTAAGACCTTGAATTCTACTTAGCCCTTCTCTATTTTTATATCTGTAGAAAGGAGAGAAATTACCCCATTCTGAGTAGACAGTTGGCATAGAGTACCTATACTTAAGACAGACATTCAATAAATAATACTGCCCCCTTGTGGCAATTTTACAATAAAAGTATGTTCTCCTTATATAAAAA
>NW_006346062.1:0-476 GCF_000327345.1 Myotis davidii
AAACTGCAGGGAAAATAACCCATGTTCTCAGCAAGCCATCCTACACTCACTTGCTTAAAGCAGCACAGAATGAACTGCCCCTGATGCATGAATCATATTGGAAGGGGGAAGGGGGAGCTAGAAGAGGAAAGGAAGAGAGACCACACAATGAAGGAAGAAGCTCCTTGTGGTAGGAAGTCAACTAACAGAAACAGAATTACAGTGCAGCATAAAAATTAAGAAGATTAATTTCAAGAGCTTTTTAATTACTATTTGAGGAGATTATTGCTTTTAAAAATTACAATATTACAATGCGAAAAACAAAATAGACACTATTGAAAATGAAACAAAAATTTATATTTCTTCAGTGATTGAAAAGAAATAAGATAATGGATATTTCCCTGTAAGTAAAACTCAGTCTATTTTTTAACAGATATGCAATAGATCATTTTAAATTTTAACTTAAAGTATAGTCACTGGCTACTTAATAAGTTTAA
>NW_006346063.1:0-476 GCF_000327345.1 Myotis davidii
ACACAGTGGCATGGCCAGAATTTAGACCCAGACAGTCAGGTTCCTGAGTCTGTGCTCTTAACCACCAGGCTGGGCTGACCTGACTCTTAAGCTAGATCTTCTCACAACTTGGGCCAAGAAATCTCTCTAAGCCTGAGTTTACTCATCTGTAAAAACAATAGTACTTACCACCCAGGGTTATAGTTAAGAATTCAGTGAATGTTGGAATGCCCAGCATAGAGTACAGTCTCCCCCACTGTAGCTATGATCAATTGGAACATGAGGTCATATTTCATATCTGACCTGTTACTTTGTTTTATCAGTCAGGCTCTGATGAATAATGGAGGTTAGTTTAAGGAAGAGATCATAAAGGAAAACCAGCAGGGGAAAAAGAACACCTAAAGCTAGATGATAAGTTGGGGGGGACTTGAACACCCCTGGACCTGAAGGGCACAGTGCAGGGAGCAGTTGGTAGGACTTGTTCCAGAGGCTGCCTG
>NW_006346064.1:0-476 GCF_000327345.1 Myotis davidii
AATGAATGGGACTATATATTATATAAAACACAAAGCCAAATAAATAATAGTGCTATTTATATCATTGTGACTACATACATGTAGTTTAAGTAATGCACATAAATAAGTTTCTATATATGTAAAATATTTGTGTGTTTTTTTCTGAAGGTAACAGTTGTCTTTGTTTTGTAAAGGCAGCTTGGACAAACAGCTTGAGTTTGGGTGACCTCTCAACCTGGAATTCTGGTGCATATACTTGCTAGCCTATGATTAAGCCCAACCCCCTTTCCACTTGTGTCCTGGCCTTCCAAAACCTGTTTCCCTGAATGCTTATCTTTCGGGGGCCATAAAAGTCCCCACAGGAGGTTAACTTCTGGCGCCAGCAGGGTCTGTTGGTCATAACCTCCCTTTCCCCTTACAACCAACATAGGGGCTGCAAAGGCCCATGAAAAGCAGACAAAGACACTTAGGGCTATATAAACAGAAGCCCACTGCAT
>NW_006346065.1:0-476 GCF_000327345.1 Myotis davidii
TGTTTTTCTCTAGGATTACTTGCTTCCAATACTTCATTTCTCATCACCAAACATGTGGGTGTTTTCCCCATACTAAGCAATTCTGCAACATCAGTTGGGTGTCCTACAGTGTAACTCAACCACACCATCCCAGCCAGGTTTATGGTGTTTATCATTATTATATAATACATAGTCCAGATACATAAAATCAACACGAAAACATTCAGCATTCTAAAATTGATAATGTGTTAAATGACTTAAAACACTATGCATATAGCCAGCTCTACCATGATTCCTAGAAATGGGTCATGCTTTGATTTGGGGGAAGAAAAGAATTTTATAAAGTTATTCAGGCACCCACATCATTCTTGTTGTATTTGTTTTTTGTTCCTTTTCTTCTTCTCCTTTTAAAAAAATTATTATTTATATTTCCTCTCATTCTTGTTGTAAAGAGATGATAAATTCCAGAGCCACTGGATGGCCTTAGTTTTAAACCT
>NW_006346066.1:0-476 GCF_000327345.1 Myotis davidii
TTTAGTGTTTGCTGTTCCTTTGTGTCAGTGGAGAAAGAGTTGATCATTTAGAAAGCCGCTTAGCTGACTCCATATGTGTGTGTGTAAACTAGGAGAGCTTGGGAATAAGTTATTTTTGTATGGAGCTCGTCAGATAGATCGCCCTGTGTCAAACTTGCTTCCTGCTCTTTCCAGAGATTTCCACGTAGAAGGACTACCTCCCCCAACTCTGCCTCGCCTAGGACCCCCTCATCAGAAAAACAGCGACATTGTCTCCCTGAATTCACCTCGCTGATCTCAGGGGCTTGAAAAATAGGAATGGTTCCAAGTAGTTGAGGGGAAGAGAGCTGGACATGCCCGTGGTGACTATTTTAACGAACTTTTTAGAAATTATTCGTTTCTGCCTTCAATAAACTCATCCCTCACTAAAAGTTAGCATATTGAGCCATTGATTGTCTTAAACCACTTTATTAAAATATAATTCACATATCATAAAA
>NW_006346067.1:0-476 GCF_000327345.1 Myotis davidii
TTGATCTACCCCTAATTTACTCTCTTCTATAATTCTCTGTCATGAAAATATAGCTTACAACCTAATACTATCCTGACATGAAAATAAACTGAAAACAATTTCAAATGTCCCCTTGCTAGATCCTTAGTACTTTTCTCTTGGACTGTGCATCAGATTGGTGGTATTTAGGAAGGGGTGTGAAACATCTGTTCACTCAAAACATGGGCCCTCTGTTCTAGTTGATTGGCACCAATAGGTAAGAATGTGGGAAGAGAAATGATCCCAGGTGGGATTCCATTTAATCAAGGGTCATATTTGGATATTTGCTGGTAGTTGAGGCTCACTTTCTAGGCTGTTCGAATTAGATGAAGTTACTTCTGTAAATGCTTGATTGAGCCATGTGGCTGGATTTAACTCCCTGGGAAATCCCCAAACAGAAAGATCCACCTCTCTTCTGGGATAGTCAGGTTCTCAAAAAACTTAACATTCTTTTAAGA
>NW_006346068.1:0-476 GCF_000327345.1 Myotis davidii
GAATGGTTGCTTAGGCTTTTATATATATACCATATAGATTAGGCACAGTTGAGCAACTGAAGTATAAACTGTTTGCAAAAAGATTAACATTTAATTTTTTAAAAGTTACTTAAAAAAACACTACCACCATAAGATGGAGGTTCTAAGCCAGGGTCTACGGTTTATTCATGTTCTGGGAAGATTTCTGAGAGTGGACAGAGGGAAAAGGGAGAGTGGCTGTTAAAGAACACACAGAACACCCAGCCACTCACCTACAGGGTACAGGCTCTGATCATAAACACTTTTAAAACCTCTCTGTGCAGGTTGATGGACACCAAGACTCAGAGATGAGCACATCATGGTCTCTGACCTTAGAGAGGACAGAACCCCCAGCAGCCAAAGGAGAGAGCAATGTTGTTCTGAGCATATCCTCTAAGATGTGAGACAAGAAGATACGAATGGTATGAAGAAGAACAGGCCTGAGGGGCAGTTGTTAG
>NW_006346069.1:0-476 GCF_000327345.1 Myotis davidii
ATCCACTGAGCCAAACTGGTCAGGGCAGGAATCATTCTTAATGCTTCTTTTTCATCAACAAATCCAGCTATAAGAATATCTATATCTATATACCCATATCATCTGTATCCATATCATTTTCATTTCTTATATCACCATTCCCACTTCTAGTCTAGTCATCATCTCTCAGGTGAACCACTGAAAATAGTCTCTTAACTAGTCCTAGCACGTACTTGGGCACTCTTTAAACTATTCTTCTCACTGTGAACAGATAGAGTATTGGATTGCAAATGAGATTATTATCATTTAGGTCATCTGTTTACATCCTTCAATAACTTCCCAATATTTGTAGGAGAAAAATCAAAATCCCTAACACAATCTCTAATGGGCTGTGAAGTCTGAACTTTATTTATTTTCTAGCATGATCTCAAACCTCTCTCTGCTTTCTTCTCATTGGACAAAAACCTATCCTTTCCTGCCAGGAGTCCTTTGGTCTT
>NW_006346070.1:0-476 GCF_000327345.1 Myotis davidii
TGGTATATCTCTAAAATATATCCAGCAATTCATGATTGGAAGTAACAAATAGACACCTACTATATATAAAGGGGCTACAGGAGTCTCCAAGTCCAGAGCCACATTTTATTGCTCTTTTTTCTTATATTTCCAGGAAAATAATGACTTGTTAATTTCTTCACTTTTTAATAAAACCTCAGGGGTGACTACAGGGAGCTGATTTTGAAACATTTTTGATCGAGTGGTTATTGCAACATTATGTAAACAGCCCCAGGATTAATTAGGGCCTATGTGATCTAACATTTCCCTGCTATATTTGAAAAACCAGCAAATGACTCATGTTGATATGTGTCAGCATAAAATTCTACAAAAAAGGTCTACAAAGGTTTCATCTTTGATACTGGACACCTACCCTCTCCATCTTCCTTAGTTTTTTCTATATTTTTAATTTTCTAATTATTTTTCAATATGTAATACCTAAAAATAAAAACAAAAAA
>NW_006346071.1:0-476 GCF_000327345.1 Myotis davidii
ATGTTTGTTCATTTGTTACTTTCAGTTTTATATACCACATGTGAGTGAAATCATATTTTGGATTCAAAAACATATTTTTGGACATTTATTTAGTTTGTATTCCACTGTATGGCTGTATCATGATTTTTTAGTCTCTGTTACTGACTATATAACATTTAAATCCCCTTTCAATTACAAATAAGCTTATAATTTTCAAATAGTTCAGAAGTTTAAACAATAAGCATGATATTATTAAGTCAATATCTGAACATATTTGGAATTTTGTACAGATTCTAATGCTGTTGCAGAATCACCTCCCAAAATTCAGGTTCATGGACGTGATTCACTAATAGGCCAACACATTGAGAGACTACTGCTTGGAGCTGGAGAAAGGTTTATTCTATTAGGCCAAGGAGAGAGGACAGGTGGGAGTTTTTATGAAGCTAGGGACTAAAGGAGAGGAAGTTTCAGTAAACCAAGGAGGAAGTCTGTGTTTC
>NW_006346072.1:0-476 GCF_000327345.1 Myotis davidii
CTAGGGACATGTAACCCTCAGTTTTTCATTGGTTGTAGGAAAAGATTTTGGAGCTGCTTCCCCTACTCACTCTTAGGTATAACTGTGTCCTGACCACCAAGTTGCACAAAGCCCCACTAGGTGATGCGATCTCTGAAAATTGTGAGGCATTACTGATTAGAGTGTGGAACATGCTGAAAATAGGAATGGAAGGTGGTTCTCTCATTGGCAAAGTTAAGGGTAGAAAATATCCTGGTTTCTCTGGTTTTGCCATGCAGTAGGTGGTCATATATGATATACACCGATTTTGTTGTTTGGGAACGTATTTTTATATTGCAATATGTCATTTCAACAGCAAAAAGTTTAAAAAGGAAATGTCATATTCAATTTAAAAAATTCTGAACCGAAGTTTACATTTCTCGGGAAAGCTAGATAATGAATGTGTAACTGCCACAAATCAATATTTTGTCTGCATCCACCATTCACTAAGGAAATTA
>NW_006346073.1:0-476 GCF_000327345.1 Myotis davidii
CTTCCCTCTCATCCTCATCACAATAACCAGAAACTCTTATTTATGCCAAAAAGTGAAGTCTACCAGCAGTAAAAGTAAAATATCATATAGGAAGTGCAATATATCTCACAGTCTATTCTCTTTTAGCCTTGAGAAAAGTAGGAACAACACTATCAGTGAAGATAGGTTAATCTGATCAAATGGGAAGAATTAAAAAATCCCCACAGAGTACAGAGTAAACATAGAGCTAAGAAGCACATCCATCTGGAGAAGATAATGTTGGAGGAGAGTGTTCTCAGCTGAGGTCTAAAAAAAGGCATCTGGGAAGCTGGCTAAACATGCTTCAGGAGTGGCTGAACCACACAAATAGAAAAAACAAATAGCGAGATCCATCAAGAATAGTATAAACAAATCAAAGGTGCAACAAACACAAAGAAAAACATATTAATAGGATCTCAAGTAAAATTTTCATTGGCGATGGTTACTTTTCAAACAAT
>NW_006346074.1:0-476 GCF_000327345.1 Myotis davidii
GGACCCTTCAGTCCACAGGCCGATGGTCATCATCACCGTTATCACTGTCATCATCACCATCATCATCACCATCTCCGTTATCACTGTCTGTACCTGGAACTCAGCCTCCAGCGGGGAAGGCTCGCTGGGCGGGTCCCTCTTCTTCATGTTCGACAGGTAGGGGTGGAATTCGGACAGGCTCACTTCCGTTTCTCCAAACTGGTTGTATTCGACCAAGGCCTGGTGGATCAGGATGTACTGTGCCTACGGTTTCACGGACAAACACAGGTCACGAGTGAATCTACGGCCTTATCCATCCCATTGAAATAGTTACACTTTCCTCTAACTTGGCTCACGGGGGGGCGGTGGGGGGTGCACGGAAAAGAAAACGTTATCTCTAACATCTAAATATTCTAGAAGTTGTTCTCCTGGTTCTTTGGGATACGAGCACGTTTCATCTCAGACATGTGCCCTGACCAGGAATTGAACCTCGACCT
>NW_006346075.1:0-476 GCF_000327345.1 Myotis davidii
CCGATGCTCTATCCACTGAGCCAAATGGGTCAGAGCATGTTCATTTGCTTTTTAGTGTGATTTTTTAAAGATGAGTGCTATCAGGGCTTAACAGAGGCTGAAGATGAACAAGAGAGAAGAAAATTGACGGATAAGAGCTCTTAAATGGTAAGGAGTGATGCAATCCAAAGGAGAATGGAAGGATTGGTCTTTGACACTTTAAGAGGCTAAAGCAGTGGAAGTATAAAAATAAGATAGGTTTGTGCAGGATGGAAAAGGGGGAAAAACAGCATGGTTGAAAGATTAGGAGCCAGACGATAGCATAGGCTCAAATACAACTTCTTCCATTCACTGGCTTGCCCAAGTCTTGCTCTTTCTGGACTTTAATTTCTTCATCTGTGAAATGAGGAGAAAATATTACCTATGTTATCGATTTGTCTTATGAATTTTTAAATCAGTTAAAATTTATAAGACCACTTTACAAATATCTGCCACAT
>NW_006346076.1:0-476 GCF_000327345.1 Myotis davidii
TTGAATTACACTCAGATTGTGTTACTCGAAAGGCCAGAAATAAAATGCTTTCCTTAGAGACAGTTGGGGCTCATCCACACATCAGTGACAAAAGTACCTGACTTCCCAAGGGCAAAGCAAATGAGTTTGCGACTGGCTTTATTTACTTAGGGGAAAAACTTGGGAGTTTTGTGCCAACAGCACATGTACAGGCTTCTGCAGCATTCTTCCCCCTTTTCTGAGCTGTTGTGGCAAAGCTGTCTTAGCACAATGTGCCAAACTTGAGGAAATTGGATTTATTAGTTATTATTAAGTGTAGGGCATTCTAGCTTCAACCTCACCATTACTTTTGATTCTTACTTGGGGGAGGAGGGGCTTCTAAATTCTTCAGGGCCTGTGACCTATCACTCTGCACCATTGGCCCATCCCTGACCTCTAGGGGCTATTGTTATTTTGGGGTTGCCCAGATGAATTTGCTCTGTGTTGTAGAGAACGTG
>NW_006346077.1:0-476 GCF_000327345.1 Myotis davidii
TTCTTTTTTATAGTAGCCATCCTTATAAGTGTCAGGTGGTATCTCACTGTGGTTTTGATTTGCATCGATTATTAGTGATGTTGAGCATCTTTTTATACACCTCTTGGTCATTTAAACATAGTGGACTTTTTGAAGTGATGAAAATGTTCTATACCTTGATTTATGGTGGCAGTTCACAACAGTGTCCATTGGTCAAAGCCTCAAATGGGTGAATGTGACTATATGCAAATGTACCTCAATTCATCTGAATTTTGTTAAAAAGGAATGCAATTCTGATACATACCATGAATCTTAAAGACATTATGGTGAGTGAAATAAGCCAGTCACAAAAAGAAAAAGATTGTATGATCCCATTTATATGAGGTACTGGAATAGTCAAATCCATAGAGACAGACCGTAGAATGGTGATTGCCATGAGCTAGGAGGAGGAGGGTATGGGGAGTTGCTTACTGGGTACAGAGTTTCAGTTTGGAAAG
>NW_006346078.1:0-476 GCF_000327345.1 Myotis davidii
TTTTTTTAAAGAAGCTGAATGCTACATTTGTTAGGGCCAGATACTTAGACGGTTTAATTTTTCACAACTGACACTCACTCAGTGTGACTGACATTATGCCTCAGTCCACGGTAAACCAACAGAGAGGGTCTACCTGACAGGCAGGCTCCTGTGCGGAGGACTCAGCGGAGAAAGAGATTGAAAGCAGAAAGTATGACACAGAACTCCAGATTGTAGTGAGAATAACGTCTAGAAGTTTCAAACACTTCTTCATTTTTCTTTCTCCCAATTCTCAAACAATCTAATTGATTTATAAGCAGCACAGTTTTCTTTTAGGTGTGATACTTGACCGTAAAACCAAGCAGTTATTTATTTTACCAGTAGGTGTCAGCATAGGTATTTTAAATTCTGGAGCACTTTTCGTTAAGTGAAAACAAATAGACTTAGATAAATGGGATGCATCATTTTCAGACACAAAATTTAAAGTTGAAAAAAAA
>NW_006346079.1:0-476 GCF_000327345.1 Myotis davidii
TGTGAGCACCCGTCTCCCACACTCTCCTGGCTGGCCTTCCCCTGCCCAGCTGGGTGCTCTGTGCAAGTCCAGGCTGCGGGGACTTCCTCCCCTCCTCCACAGCTACACCTGATCCAGACCGTGGCTTCTAACCCTGGCTGCACATTAGAATCACCAGGGAACTCTATGAGCCTGGACACTCAGGGCTGCCCCTGTACCAGTGACATCAGAATGTCTCAGGGTGGGACGCAGGCATCCTTGTGTTTTTATAGCTTCTGGGTGATTGCACTGTGTGGTCCAGGCTGGGAACCAGGGGTTGGGAGCACAGACTGCAGCTGGGATCTCCCATCTGTGTGTGGGGCTGATGGGCAGGGTAGAGGGCCATGTCTCGGGCCCCGTTGGTCCGTGTGCGTGGCTGCCACTGCTGAGGCACAGACTGGATGGTTCCGGGGAGGCTGTGATTCTTCATGCAGGGTCCGGAGCTCCAGCTAACTAGG
>NW_006346080.1:0-476 GCF_000327345.1 Myotis davidii
GTGGTTGAAGTTGAAATTAATCTTCCAACTCCAGAATTCCTCTGGCCCTTGCAGTTCCAATTGCAAATCTTATTACTCGTAAAATCCCAACAGTTATGACAGGCTAGAAACAAACTTTATGATTTATTATCACATGATAAACATAGTAATGATTTCATTAACATACCAAATCGTGGCCTGTGAGAGTCCCTGGGCGCTGCTTGAAATTGCCCACCGTCTCCGCATCTGGTAGGCAGAAAATTCTCACGTAGCTCCGTCCCCTGCCCGCAAGGGGCTGAGGCTGTTTATTGAAGAAGCATAAACTCAGCTACAAATGACTTTTAGATTAAGAAACGGTCAGAAGCACTTTTATTCTGTTTGTTTTTCATCTTGAGCGAAAGGGAGACAGTGAAATAAAGGAGGCAGATCATCTTTTAAAAAAAGACAAAACAGAAGATCACTACGCTATGCCCAGCCGGTGTGGCTCAGTGGTTGAG
>NW_006346081.1:0-476 GCF_000327345.1 Myotis davidii
ATCAATGGAAGAATATCCTCAAGTGAGGATTAACAAAATATAAACAGACAAATAAATAAAATGCCTTAAAATCCTAAAAATTGAGATATTCTTTTTACTTTCCTGACATTTTGTGGGTTGGTGTAGTTCAAATCCCCTTTTGCAGGCTGGAGATGAACTTTTAGCCTGATCTATCTTTTTGCTCTTCTATTCCTTTGATTTACCTGCAAAGTGACAAGCCGGATGGGCTACCTTAGCTCAGTGTGTTTGAAGAAATGCATCATGGAGGCATGAGCATGTTTCTTGAAAGGAGCTATATAGATAAAGCCAAAGTTTCCTCACCCTCAAGTTCTCACTGCTGTCAGTCGTGCTGGAGAGAGTGACTTTAAGAATAAAATAATAAAGCTTGACACAATCAGGTGTTTGTTCAAATGATTTTTCTTTTCTATTCTATCTTATTTTTAAGATGCTAATGTTCCTGATTCCAGAAAACATTT
>NW_006346082.1:0-476 GCF_000327345.1 Myotis davidii
AAAAAAAATCACTCTTCCTGCACTCTTTGTAGCTACGGGATCATTAGTGGATTCAAAGTTGACCACCCATAGTGTCAAGAGAGGGAGCTTCCCAGTAGGAAAGTGTGCAGAATGAATCCTTATGAATAATGTCTGTAGATACTTCTGAAAACTAAAATTGCTATTGGCAGAAATAATCCATCTCTATGTATAGGCGCTTCTATTTATAGAACCACAGCACGCAGTCGTAGGAAAGAATGCAAATGAGATCCCCAGTAGCCAGTGGTTCAAGTGGAACTTCCATTCTTTTTTCATGAATTTCACACCACAGTAAGAGTCTGCTGATTACAAGGCAATACTTGCCTTCTCCCCAGCTTCCCTAAAGCATTAAACTCCTTTCAGATGAACTGTCAGCTGTATGTGCAACCTGGTGCTCCAGCACCACACATAGCCTTTCTTTTTACTAGTAAATATATTTTTATTGATTTCAGAGAGGA
>NW_006346083.1:0-476 GCF_000327345.1 Myotis davidii
TAATTTCATTAAGGGATTTCTGGAATGAGCTTTCTAGTCTGATTAGATTTAATGACACCAATGATTCTATTTCTACTAATAAAGAGAGCACTGAGAATCCCTAGCATAATCTGTCAATAAAGGAACACAAAATATCTCCATTGATTATTACTATAGTTGAGAGGAATATTTGAGAAGAAGCATCTAGGCAACAATTTACATGATATTTTTGAAAATTGTCAAACTAATGAGTATAAAGAGATTGTCTGGTTGCTCCTAATGTTGTGAACAAATTGAAGAAAGAAAAAAAAATGAGTCTCGTGATTTAAATCCCCTGTTCATGTGCCACATAAATGACCTGAAAGCTTCTATATCTGCCTTAAAAGACATCCTCATGCCCTTTAGCTGTAGAGCTGAGATTGTTGAAAACCAAGCCAAGCATCTCATTTTACAAATGGCTGAATTACAACACAAATTGAATTCCTAGCTTCACAGAG
>NW_006346084.1:0-476 GCF_000327345.1 Myotis davidii
AGATAGATAGATAGATAGATAGATAGATACCTTCCCTGCCTTTAAAATATTACTCCAATAGTTACAAAATCTTAACCCAAGAACTCTATGAAGATGATCAACTACATAATCTAATAGCACCAATAAAAAATGTATAGTGTAGAGATGCATGTTTTATTTTTTTAGAATGGACAATCAGACTTCATTGGCATGCATGATTATATTAGCTTAGCTTGAAGAGTAAACCATCATTATCAGATAAATGCATTCCTTCAGGTTCCATTTTTTCTGTACTAATAATTTAGAGCACTGCCAACCCAGCTGCCCATCGTTGTAGGAGGTTTTTATTACTCTTATATTACACCCAGGTTTGATGTCAGAGTGTCAACCTACAAGCAACGTATCTGCATTGGACTTTTCTTATTCCAGTGTGAATCAGAAAGTCTCCAAACTGTCAATCTAGAGCAGTGGTTCTCAACCTTCCTAACGCGGTGACC
>NW_006346085.1:0-476 GCF_000327345.1 Myotis davidii
TGTCACTTAGATGCAGCTATAAAGCAAATTTCAGAGGCTGTGCAGTGTCTTCTAAACCTTGAGTCCTCAAATATTGAACAGTATTTTTTATGTATCTGCCAGTAGTATTTGCTGACAAAGGAATTTGTTGAATTTGGTGCCATAATGGTTTTCATATACGTTTGGCATTTTTGCCTTGGTAGGAATAATGAGTGGTATGTGATTTTTGCTTTTAAAGGAACCTGGAAAGATGTTTCTGTACACTATTCATTCAATTAGTAAAATTTCATAGTGCGTTAAGTTTTGTAGTTTAGTATTACGTGACGTTAAAACATCATTGAAAACTTATAGATATTTGTGTTCCAGTTGAGTGCTTAAAAGTTCTGTTTTGTTTTGTTTTGTAAATATGTTTTAATTTCTTTTTAGAGAGAGAGAGAGGAAGGAGGAGAGATAGAAGCATTGTTGAGAGAAACATCATTGATTGGCTACCTCCTGCA
>NW_006346086.1:0-476 GCF_000327345.1 Myotis davidii
TTTTCCTCCCAATGTCCGTGAGGCTGACTTTCTCAGCTCCTTTAAGTCTTTGCCCAGATACCCTTTCTCCATACGGCCTCCTGTGACCACCCTATTTAAATTGCATCTCCCCACTGACTCTGGTTTGATAACTCCAGGTGCCTCTTAATTTGCTTTAGTTTTTTCCATCCATAGTACTTTCACTTATCACCTTTTCACATACTACACAATTTAACAACTTATTTGTAAGGTTTGTTGTTTATTCCTGTCCAATAGAATGTTGGTAGCATAGGGAGGGAGATCTTTCTAGTTTTTTGACTGATGAATCCTAGGTGTTCAGAACAGGGCCCCGTTCATAATAAGTGTTCAATACATATTTGTTAAATCGTTATCATTACAATTTGATTATCTGGCTAGGGATATGAGTATTGAATCTTCATTGTTATGTAGATGATTAATTGGACCAAGAATCCTTTTTTAATGCAGACTGTGATTTG
>NW_006346087.1:0-476 GCF_000327345.1 Myotis davidii
TTTTTCCTGACGTCAATAATAATAAAACCAAAATTTAAGAACAGCAAACATTTATTGATTGTGTCACATGTGATAGCCTTTATTTTTAAACCTCAGAACTTAACAAAGTAAGCTTTCTAACTTAGGTTCGAGATATAAACAGCATAAAAAGGTTTAAAAAGCTTGAACCGGCCCAGAGAAAGAGTGGCAGACCTGGGCTACAATGTCTGTCAGCCTGGTTTCAAAGCTCGCACTCAGTCATTACATTTGCACCCAGACGAGCATAGAGCAGCATCAGTCAGGAACCGTCTCTGAGGTTGGTGTAAGAAAAACCAAACTATGAAAACCTGCACTCGTTTATTAGGGTTCATCTGGTCAAGAGAAACTGTACAATATTATTGTCTCAAGCACTACACTATTTTCCCAGCAAACCTATCAAATGTATATATTTTACAAACACAACAGGACAAATTCAAGTGTGATTTGAAACAAAAAAA
>NW_006346088.1:0-476 GCF_000327345.1 Myotis davidii
TAGATCTTTATGGCTATTAAATAAAAGTTTTTAAAAAGTAAATACCAAGAGAGTTGTTACAAAGTGAGATCTGTATCTTCTTGGGAGTCCATATCGGTTTGAGTCTTTGGTCTCACAAGTGCATTTCATTTTATAGTGATAACATCTTTGAAGGGGACACAGGGCTTGATATTATCATCTTTTGAAGAGAAGGGACTAGAATCCCGTGGTTCTTTCACAGATTAAATGTTGTTTCTGGGGAATAGACTGTCTCCTGGATTGCAGTCACATCAACAAGGTTTGGGTTTCCCCCGTCCAAGTAAATAAGAAAACAAATGCTGGCCTTGCAAATACTACTGCTAATTTCTCTGCTCCTTTTATGACTAAGTAATTCCGTCCCTTACCTGCCCTGCTCTATATTTTCACATTTCACACTTATAAGCTATTGGGGCATTCCGAGCAGTAAAAGTCTTGTTGAGCAACCTAAGCAAATACTA
>NW_006346089.1:0-476 GCF_000327345.1 Myotis davidii
TCAGTCTATAGCACTTGCCACAAGCACCTAGCTGAGGTAAGAAGATTTTGTTTACAAATTCTTCAACTCAACTGAATTAAATGCAGATTTATTACCGTAAATTATATTGCCTGGCTATTTCTAAGCAATTGCTGCAAAGATACAACAAAAAGTGCTGCCTTTGAGCTAGTGATTTCCTCAAGGTTGTCTTCATTCTCCAAAGAACTGCAAAACAATGTGCATTCTTAACCAAAGCATTGGTTATTTCCTGTGGAAAAATAATTGAGGTGTGTTCTATTTAGAGAAACATGTTCATTCTTATGAAAGCACTTAATTTTCTTTTATGCGTTATAGTGTTTTGTATCTGCTCATCTTTTTAATTTCAAAACCCACGCCAACAAAGCATTCTGGCTTATAGTTTTTGCCTATGCTTCACATTACGTGGTCATGGGTACCCTCTGACTGCCTTTTAGAAAACAGTGTGATTTTCCTATAAA
>NW_006346090.1:0-476 GCF_000327345.1 Myotis davidii
CAGGTTGGCAACCCACAGGTTGAGAACCGCTGTATTCATTAGAGCCAAGTCATTAAATCTGGCTCCCATTTAAGGGGAGAAGAATTAGCCTCATCTTTTTGAAAAAAAGGGTATTATAGAATTTATAGACAAATTTAAAACCATCACAATTTGTTCTTCAGATAGTTCTCTGATCTCATTTTCTTCACTCATCCCTTGCATGCTCAACCACAGCCACGTTTGCCTTTACTATCCTAAAACATGACAGGAATGTTTCCAGTTCAGGGCCGTACATTTACTGTGCACTCGGCCTGAAAGTTTTCCTCCAGATACATGACTCATGTACTCACCTCTCCCAGCTCTGCTCAGAGCTACCTCAATCATGCAGGGCTTTTCTGACCACTAGAGCTAAAACAGCACTTCTCCCTTCCACATCTCCCTCAATGTGCTTTACTTCGCCTTTTCCACCATATGTGTGTGTGTGTGTGTGTGTGTGT
>NW_006346091.1:0-476 GCF_000327345.1 Myotis davidii
TCAATGTGCACAAATCCATGCACCGGGACACTACTATATTCATATTCCTCAGGTATTGCCCTTACACAATTCTGCTTTTTCAGATCAGGGTTCAATCTCATCCTCGTAAATTGACTGCAACATGTTTTGTTTGTTTTTAAGAGAAGGTGGTATTATCCATAAACACTCTTTAAAAGCTTCTATAGTCTCATTGTATAGTTCAATTTTACCCTGAGTACCTCTAAAAATATCTTGTTGAGCAAATTTATTATCACTATAACTCTCTCTAACATGAAATTTCGTATTGGAACCAAGTGATCTAGGAAGTAACCTGTCTTCTTGATAACAATGTTGTAAGGTTCCCCAGGCAACTAATCTGTATTAGCCAAACACCCTTAAGAAATTACAAATTACATAATGCACATGAAAACATTTTGTGTGCTAGAAAACACTATCCAATGCTATTTTTTCTTATTTGTAATCAATCACTTTATTTA
>NW_006346092.1:0-476 GCF_000327345.1 Myotis davidii
CATTTTTAGTGGAACATAAAATGATGGTGTGTCTTACAACCAATGGTGCATTAGATTTGGTGAAATATGGTTATTTGTTTTTAGCTTGAGCACTTAGAGGCATGGCAAAGAGAAAGATCAGAGAAGCATCAGGAATCATATCTACAAGGGCTTTGCTCTTTGTCCTCTGAGAACTGGGGTTCCTTTGAAAGCTTTTAAGTAGATTTGTGCATCCATCCCCCTGAGGCAAAAAGACCAATTAGAAAGCTAATGACATATATTGACCTCGCAAGAACGAAGTCACCTGAGCTAAAGGTATGGCAATGGCAATATAGAGAGAAGAGATTCAAGAGCTTCTTGGGAGGCTGAACCCATAGAGTTATGTGACAGCCTGAAAGGAGAATATGGGCATATGGTGTTTAGGATGACTTCCTAGTTTCTAATCTGCCGAGCTTGAAGGATGCCAGTCATCAAAATGAGCTATAGACAATGGGGGG
>NW_006346093.1:0-476 GCF_000327345.1 Myotis davidii
GTGCCTTAGCAGCCACAATGGAAGTTGAATAAAGGCACAGGCTAACTATGGTGAAGGGGCTCTGATTTGATCTCCTTGCACGTACAGAGTTGACCCTGAACAATGCGGTGGATCAGGGGCACTAACTCCCTGCACAGAATCCTGTGTATAATTTTTGGCTCCCTCAAAACTGAGCTGAACAACCCTTATCAATAATATACATAGTGATTAACACATGGTTTGAATGTTATATGTTTTATATACTGTACTTTTATAATAAACTAGAGAAAATGTTATTAAGAAAATCATAGGGAAGAAAAAATACTTGTACAGTACTGTATTTATTTTTTTAAAAATCTGTATGTAAGTGGACCCAATCAGTTCAAAATTGTGTTGTTCAAGGATCAACGGGGCATAAATACATATACTCATAGATATATTAATATAGCATTTGAAAACAAGTCATACTGAAGCATCCATCTTATATAAAAACTGCT
>NW_006346094.1:0-477 GCF_000327345.1 Myotis davidii
GCGTCCACAGCCCAGGCTCCCCGCCCAGCTCCATCGCTCACACCTGCTCCCGGGGACATTTCAGTTCTCCAAGTGCGTGGACCCCGTCGCCACTTGGGGGTGGAACGGTCCTGTCTGCGAGCGGGTGGGATCGATTTTTTTTTTTTTTTGCACAGATTCAAGGAAACTCCTTGGATGCATGTCCACTCCCACCAAAAAGGAAGAGATCGCTCACCTCGTGTATGATGGGAACCCGATAATTAATTTTTTTAGTAAATGCATGAAAAAATGAACGGACAACCTGGCTTTTTGTTCATGCCTAATGTCTTTCTGAATACATCCATCTCACAAATAAGATTTTTTACGTGCTTAGGGAATGCCTGTGTATAAAATTAGACACAAACACGCTGACTGGTGGAAGGGGGGACCACTGCCTCATGCTATGAAGCACTTTAGAACGTGTAGCTTCCCTGTTCCAAACTTATTCAGCCACATTCA
>NW_006346095.1:0-476 GCF_000327345.1 Myotis davidii
AATGACCATTTTTGTGACCCCCCCTTAATAATGACTACTGTTATTAATCCCATTTCCCTTCCTTAAGAATGTTCAGTAATTCATGCTGCTAATAAATACATTACTATTAATAGTAATAACTGCCATTAATTTCTTTGCTATTTTTCAAAAAAGAATGAAGAAGCAAATGTAATATTACTAGTAATCAAATGCCTTTTTGAACACTTACCATGTGTTAGAAACTGTGGTCGGTAATAAATACTATCTCATTTAACCTGTGAGGTAAATCATATCACCATCTTTATTTTGTAAACAAGGAAACTGAGACACAGTGAAGTTATCAGTTTAAGGTGCCCAAAGTTACATGGCTGGTCATTGGCAGAACCATGATTTTGTTAGATGATTCAGTAATTATTTCAGATTAACAAATAATTTCATCAGCAAATCTTGTTCAAAGAGGAAAGAATGGTAATAATACTGATGATAATGATGATGAT
>NW_006346096.1:0-477 GCF_000327345.1 Myotis davidii
ACAAATTGAAACCCTTTGTGATCTGGCACAGTGGGAACCCTGGGGCCTTCAAGTACATCAGCAAGTACACACTGTTTCTGTACTGCGGGAGCAATAGAAATCATTGGTGACCCAGTTCCCTTTCCAAGATCCCTGCCTAAATTGTTATGCCAGTAAAACTGAGAAGTACAGAACTGTCTGGAGAATATCTACTAGTAAATAACACACCTTTCAAGATGTGCTTACTGCTGGCAATGCTCCCAGACATCTTCCGTTTATTGATGATCTTCATCCTAATATCAAGTGGTGTTTCTCTCTTCAAACACGACCTCTTTGATTCAACCAAAGTATCAAGCAGTTATAGCAGGTATTAAGGCCCACTACCTGAGGAGGACCTTTTTCCAGGCTATTGCCAACTGAGGAGGACACTGGTGCAATCCTGGAAGATCTATGCACCATCTATGACTTGCTTGGGCTTGGGGTGATGTCACCAAGGAG
>NW_006346097.1:0-477 GCF_000327345.1 Myotis davidii
AAAGTCAAAGACAAAGATTCCTATTAAGTACTCTGTTAATGAGTTTTGGCATTGAAAAATATTAGATTTTCCACATTTGATATATCTTCCATGTAATTTTAAATATATTTATAATACTTTTCATTATTGAATCATGTCAATTCCCTACTTGAACATCCCTTTTCATATATATGACAGCTTCTCATTTCTTCAAGAAAAATCCTAAACACCTCAACATTACACTTAACGTCCTTCACAATCTGCTGCCTTTCCATTCTCCCAAGCTCATTTCTTGACACTGAGCATGCTGACTGACGTATTGGCCATAGCTGTTCTTTAAGCATATGCTACGTTCATACCTCCATTTCTGACTATGCTAGTCTATTTACTGGAATATAATTTAAAGACAATGTAATAAACATATTTTCTTTAACTCATAACTGTCTCCTCATAAGAGAATGATGATCTTGTTTATTCCACAACACTAATTACATATTT
>NW_006346098.1:0-477 GCF_000327345.1 Myotis davidii
TGGGAATGTAAATGGGTGCAGCCACTATGGAAACAGCATGGACGTTTCTCAAAAAATTGAAAACAGAACTACCATATGATCCAGTAACCCCACTTCCGGGTATATATCAAGGGAAATTAAATCACTCTCTCAAAGAGATATCTGCACCCCCATGTTTATTGCAGTCTGGTTTATGGTAGCTAAGAAAGAAACAACCTAAGCATCCATGGATGGATGAATGAATAAAGAATATGTGATATTCATTCATCTATCTTATACACTTCTTTCATCATGTCACATATATAATGAAATATTATTTAACCATGAGAAAGAAGGGAATCCTTACATTTGGGACAATATGGATGGACCTTGAGGACATTATGCTAAGTGGGATAAGGCAGACAGAGAAAGACAAATGAGGTATGAATTCACTTATATGTGGGAGCTAAAAAAGCTGAACTAATAGAAACAGAAAGTAGAATGATGGTTGTCAGGGGC
>NW_006346099.1:0-479 GCF_000327345.1 Myotis davidii
AGAGAGAGAGATTGAATGTCAACTGTAACTGGAAATAAATTACAAATATATTTTGAAAATTTTGTGCATAAAGGTAAATTGTATTTTAAATATACTTTATTATAGTTAACAAGTATTTAGTACCAATTTGAAAGCTTATATTCCATATACTATGCCAAGTACTAGGCATGATTACTACCATCATGATTACTACCATCATGAAGTTTGCAATGTAATCGGGAAAACAGACACCAGCCAGGTATTTAAATGCATTAGACAAAGGATAACATTGAGTGGGTCCACAATAAAAAGCCCTGTGGTGTTAATCATTTTGTAAAATAGATAATCTCCATGTATAACCAATAATCAGTCCTTATAATTTACCAGTTATTAATATTTATGCTATATTTTTCTTTAAAAAATTGACCCTAATGTATAATATATCTTATCAAAGGTAAGTTATTTCTTTTTAATCATTTTTTATTTTTCAATTACAGTTG
>NW_006346100.1:0-476 GCF_000327345.1 Myotis davidii
GAAATCAATATATATATATATATTTTTTTTAAAGAAGTTGAGCAAGTAGGAATAGGTCTCACCCTGGTGAATTTTATAGCCCACATTTCAAACCAGGCATCTACTGATTCCATGGTCTACACACTCTACTCTGCTTTGCACTGTGATAGAGCTAGGACTCTCCTCACCCCACCTGCTCTATTCTAATGAATGAACCAAAAAGCAAGAAAGAGATGGATGGTTTTGGAAAATGCATTACAACAACCCTAAATTAACTAAAATGTTCTATTCAGTGACGTTCACTGCAAAATCTTAATTCACTAGCATATTAAAGTCAGGAGGGATGAGACGCTAAAAATCATCTAGTCTTCCTCCTTCTTCTATTTCAGATGAAGAAACTAGGGAAGTGAGTTGCCCAAGATACTCAATGTAATGGTCTATCTCTACCAGCTTATTCCCCCGGGATTATTTAGCAGCTGGGAGATTTCAACTTTCTT
>NW_006346101.1:0-477 GCF_000327345.1 Myotis davidii
GAGCCCCTTGCTCGAATTTTATGCATCAGGCCTCTAGTATTTAAATAATTCAGAGTTCTCTGTGTAACATGTAGAAACATTTGAAATATAGATGAAATATTTTTCTATTGGACCTTGTTAGTATTAAAATAAATTTATGACAACATAATCAAAAGGTTAGAAATCTAGTTATTGTGTATATAAAGTGACTTTATTTAATCATTTTAATTTTAAACATAATAAAGGAAATAAATATTTTAAATACATTCACTTCAAACTAAGATAATTTTATTAATCATAGCTGTGAAGATTCTTTATTAAAAATGAAGTCAATTTATCAAATATTTGTAATTTTATCAGCTTCATTGCTAACTACTATTATAATTTTGTTTTTGTGGTAATTCTGTCACAGACTCACATCAAAAGATTCAGAGACAGGCACTAAGTGGACTGTTGGGCCTTAGAGGGAAGGTAGGGAGGTTGGGGGTAAGGGGGAGG
>NW_006346102.1:0-477 GCF_000327345.1 Myotis davidii
ATGTAAGTCCATGTTCTGGAAAACTAAAGTCTGGTCCAAGAAAACTGGGTGGCAGTCCATGAACAATGTCACCTGTAGCATTCCCTTGGATATCCTCTTGCCAGTCCTGTTACTGAAGTGTTATAGGACCTACATTATTAGCTAACTTCTTTAAACCTCAGTATTTCCAGTTATAAAATGAAGGAAATTCTGACACTATCTCAAAAAGGTGGTACAGAAATAAATACCATCCATTTTCGTAACTATGGATAATAAGTTCAATAATAAAAGAGTGAACACAAAGCTTTCCAGGTATATAAATAACCCCAAGGCCTTAAACAAAGAGCAAATAACATATATAGTATATAAATACTTATTTTGCTATGAAATTTCTGTATCATTTTACCTGAGGAAAATAAGTTTCCAAATGATGCTCAAGATTTTATTTTTAAATTCTATCATTCAAACTGGTGATGGAAGGAGACTTGACTTGGGGTG
>NW_006346103.1:0-477 GCF_000327345.1 Myotis davidii
AAAAAGTGAAATACACATTCACAGACTGACAGACTAGTGAAAAGTCCAGAAGTGGACCCAGAAATATACAAAAACTTAACACATGATCAAGATGTTATTCAAATCACTGCAGAAAAAAATATTTTTAAATAAATGATGTGGGAAATACTGGATAGTGATTTGGAAAAAGAGAAAATTGGATACATACTTCACACCAAACACCAGAATAAACTTCAAATGAATTAGAGTTCTGACATTAAAAAGCTGAAAATGTATAATTCTTTGAAGAAAATACATGTGATTTCATTTTGTAATGTGGATGTCAAAAACCCAGCTACATTTTTAAAAGATTGATTAATGTAACTTTAAAACAATACATTATATTACATGAAAAAATAAGTAAAAGAAATTGTCAAACTAGAAAAATATTTTAAAACATATCACTTGTAAAGGGCTAATGTCTCTAATACATACAGAGCTCTTAAAAATATAGATGGA
>NW_006346104.1:0-477 GCF_000327345.1 Myotis davidii
AAGAAAATCAGGAAGGATTAAAAATATATTCACAAAAAAGTCAGATAGGACCACTACAAAGCACAACAAATGAGATTTGCAGAAATGTTAAATAGCTCTTTTGCTTAGCTTTCTGTAAAAAGGCTAATAACAACAAGAAAATTAAGAACATTATATAAAACACCAGTAAATGAAGCCCATAGTTGAAAAAACCTACAAACCTAAAGGGTTAGTAAAGAAATTGGAAAGAGCAATTATATGTAATTATATTTAAATCTACAGATTTATATGAAGTAGTCTGAAGAATGAAAAACTGTGGAACACACATGATTAATCTTAGAGTCCAGAGTTAAACCCATTATCAAAGAACAAACAAAAAGATGCTACTTCCACATTCTTAAGGTAACAGAACTTGAAACCTTGTGTTATAAAATCTGGTATAGGCATCCTGAAACTAGAATTCACTGCTAATCTACACTAATAAAAGAGAAAGATGCA
>NW_006346105.1:0-477 GCF_000327345.1 Myotis davidii
TGTCTTATCTTGCTTCTTTGTAGAAATGATCTCGGTACCTGTCCGTCTGTGTGGAGAACACTTGGGGAGAAGATCCCGTACCCGTTCTCTTTAGTTTTTTGAGCTGGTTTTTGTGCCTTAGCTTGAAATAATTATTTTCAACTAATAATTGGTATTTAATATTCGACAAACACAATAGACATACATATGAAGCTAGCTAGTGTTTTGCTTTCTCAGATTCATGTGACAGATTTAAGGAAATTACTTAGAATCTAAAAATTTTAATTGGTTATATAACATATTTTATCTGTATCAATCTAATAGTATTAATGAAAATTAAATATAATCTGTTCAATTATATCTGTTTATAGATTTAAAACAAACTTCTGATGAATATATTTGCATTGATGATAATGAATTATAATATATTTTATATTATTTGGGTCATACTTGCTTGAGTGAGTGTAACTATTTGTCATTTATCTTTTTCTTTTTTTT
>NW_006346106.1:0-477 GCF_000327345.1 Myotis davidii
AATTCTTCACAGGTTTGAATGTTACTTACGTTGACAGTCTCCTCTCAGTCCTTTTGTAGCAGAACCTGCTCTGAAGACAGGCAAGAAAGGAATGACCGTTAACAGGGCACTGAAACCCATCATTTGTGTTCCAGAAAAACATTGCCCATAAGTCCTTTGTAATCACATTAGAGCAGGATTGAATCTAAAATTCCCCAAATTAATCTGTGATAGACTCATGAAATGTCTCTTTTATTTTAAACTGTAGAGGTTAGTTTTTATGTTATGTTAGTTTCCATAGTCTAAGAGTTTTCATCCTATTTTAGGAGAGTTTTGAATTTTGTAGGCAATGTTAGGAAATTAAGAATACTTTGAAAAGAGAATGTCTTGGCATTCTTAATTACTCATATGCTGAAACATGTGGATCATGCTACCTGTGTCCTCCTGTATAAGCACCTGCACAGTAAATGACTATTTTTGAGCGTCCTTTTTTAAAAA
>NW_006346107.1:0-477 GCF_000327345.1 Myotis davidii
GCATCATTATAATGGGAGAGGATGATGACTCACACCCCTCCGAGATGAGACTGTAAGTGTTAAGGGCTTATGCCCCCAAGAAGCTACTAGCTCTCTCTCTTTCCTCTGGTATTACTATATTCCAGAATAATAGAATTCTTTCTTTTTACTGGCTAAAATATCCCCTCCCCCCACCCTTGAAATAATGTTAGTCTTGTTCTGCATCAGAATATACTTATCTCTTCCTGAATTAACGACTGTTTTAGTTAAGCGTCTGTAAGACCGACAGCTTGTCTCTTTTTCGAAGTGCGTCCGTGGCGCCACTCATTCAGAGAGATCCTATTAAACGCCAGTTGTTGATGACTTTGCAGTTTTCTTAATGACCCAGCTGCAGATCTCAAATGATTCTACTCTTGGCGTTTAGCTTCAAAATTTCCTCTTGCTATTTCATACAGTTATAGATAATCCAGGGATCCTCAAACTACGGCCCGCGGGCCA
>NW_006346108.1:0-477 GCF_000327345.1 Myotis davidii
CACCACCACCACCTCCAGAGGTGAAAGGTCTCGAGTCACATCACAATCAAGGAGGGAGCCCAGAGCCGCAGAACACTGGGCAGCCGCAGGGAGCCACCTGAGGGAGCCCCTGAGTCATCCCAGTGACTTCCTGCTGCGGCCAGGCCAGCGGAGATGGGGGGCGGGGGTAGGGGGGCAGAAGACAGGAAAGAAACTAGACCCACAATTAGCAGGTGGCTGGCCAACGGTTAAGGGAGAAAGTAACTGCCTTAGAAAATTCTTGCCTAGGATGCTCTTTCTTAGAATGATATTAAGGGTTGTTAAATGTATCCTGATGCTAGAAAAATTAAACTTTTATGTTTCTCCGGTTGAGTGAGGAAAAAAAAATAAGAAGAAAAGTAGTGCTCTAAAGAAGAGGTATAGTTTATCAATGATAAAAATAAAGAACAGAGAAAATCAAGAACCATATATGATTTCACTCATATGTGGGATATAAAA
>NW_006346109.1:0-477 GCF_000327345.1 Myotis davidii
GGAGAGAGACAGATTAAAAGCATAAGTGGAGGGATTGAATAGGGCAAGGTCCCTGAAGAATGGGAGCCCGACCCAGATGTACAGGAAGGCAGTGTACAAGGGGAAGTAAAGGTGGGTGGAGAAACAAATGAATTTATTAAGGATGGTAACAAATGAAAGGATTGCAAATGGAGAGCCCTCTCATCTGACTTCTGCTTTCTTGCTGAAGGAGACCTCCTAGTCAGGGGCTGAGACTAGAAAGGAAATGGCGAGAATGAAGGGATAGGGCATACAGTCAAGCTTTAAATAACTGTTGTAATTTACAGAAAACATGGGAGGACTGCTTCGCAGTGTTGAGATTGGAGAACATGCAATTGTAGTGGCAGCAATTTCGATGAATGATTTAAATAGAATACGACCATAAAATTGAGATTTTGTAAGAATTCTGAAAGAAACATCAGAAGCGAGGGAGTTTAAGGCAAAGAAATTTACATCTTC
>NW_006346110.1:0-477 GCF_000327345.1 Myotis davidii
ACTTCTTCTTGCACGTTATCATAAGGACACCACAGAATTTGCTTTCTTTAGTGTCACATTTAATGTCTTTTTCTTAATGTATCGTTATCATTTCCTTTTATACTTTCAAACATATTTTTGTTTACATTTGAGGATAGGTCTGTCTTGACTTTTTTCAGTAAAGCAGGCACTACTGAAAAGAAAACGGGCCTTCGTTCTTGACGAAAGAAACAGAAAATAGTCTTTGGTAAGTTGGAAGTCCACCTGTTTGTTGAAAGTGAGGACTAGTTCAAATGGTCTTTCAAAACTTCCAACCACCATCATCATTATAATCATTAACATTTATTGAGTACTCACTAAGTACCAGGCATTGTTCTAAGCACTTTATATATTATCAAAGTTCTCACCACAGCCCTATGAGGTAGGCCCTGTAATTATGCCCATTTATAGATGAGAAAATGGGTCACAGAGAGATTAAGTAATTTGCCCAAGGTCATA
>NW_006346111.1:0-477 GCF_000327345.1 Myotis davidii
TTTTTTTTTTTTATGGACTGAAAGAATTGATATTGTTAAAATGTCCATACAATATAAAGCCTTGCATAGATCTAAGGCAGTCTATATGAAAACACAATGTCATTTTTATAGAAATTGACATGAAAAATTTTAAATTAACTTAGATCCATGAAAGACCCCAGATAGCAAAGTAATTTTGAGGAAAAATAGAGGCACACATTTTCTTATTTTAAAATTTATTACAAATCTACAGCAATCAAACCAGCATAAAGACATTTCTGTACATCATGGAACAGAATAGAAAGTCCAGAAATAAATTCACATATACATGATCAAGTCATCTGCCAGAAACACATGAGGGGAAAGGAGAGAAAACAGGATATATACATACAAAATAATAAAATTGGATCCCTATATTATATCACACATGAAAAACAACTAAAATGGCTAAAAGACTTAAACATAAGAAATAAAACCATAAAAATTTTACAAGAAAAC
>NW_006346112.1:0-477 GCF_000327345.1 Myotis davidii
ACGAATTTCGTGCATCGGGCCTCTAGTAAATAACAAAGAATGTATTTATTTTTGAGGTTATAGTTTTTCTGAAACAACTTCTAATTCAGAATCCAACTTTTCTGAATAATTTTTGTTTGAGAATTATTAAACTCTGTGTTTTCCCACATAATGTTGTTTTCTGGGCCATCAAGAGTGTTGCTAATACGGCATTTATTAAAGGAGCACTCCATTGTTGAGTTTGAAGCTTTCTCCTTATTCATCAACACCATTCTGTGAGGTCTGCTGCTTGGGCTTCCTTAATCTCACGAGAGATGCCAAGTGATGTCAACCATGTGATAACTGCTGCTTGATTGAGAGTGTTTGAGAGAAGAAAAAGATCTATTTGGATTTTAGACTTGTTTAAAGTGAGAAAAAGAAATACATCTTAGAATTGATGACTATGGCATACTATTTGCCAAAATGTCAAGTAGTTTTTGTTTTTCCTGTTTGTGACAA
>NW_006346113.1:0-477 GCF_000327345.1 Myotis davidii
TTTTTTTTTCCCTTATGGGAATGGGGGATTTTCATGGTTTAAAACAAGGTTCCACATTATTAAAAATATGGTTTGGCTTTGCTTTAATAACCGTCTTACTCAGACCTAACATTTGATCTTATTAATTGCTACTATCCTTACTGCCCTCTCCACACACAGAGGATCAATCCTACATCTGAGCCCTTGTTCTAGCTATTTGCCTTGTCTGAAATTTGTACCTCATTCCTCTCTTCCAACCCAAGTCCTGTATTTATAATTAAATTCAACTCAATGTATACCTTAAATGTCATGCTCTTAGCTTTCTTCATTTCCTTTGTTTTCCCAACATGTTTTTTCTTTTAAGTAATTAACAAATATAAAGGTGAGAACAGTGTTAATAGTTGTGCCTTACAACATGGAATGTTTTCTATAATTATACACATGTACTTGTTAGTTTGTTTAATTTCATATGTATCTGAAACAACTAGACCTTCTAAT
>NW_006346114.1:0-477 GCF_000327345.1 Myotis davidii
AAGAAACCTACTTGAAATAGCTTTATCACTATCCTAATAAGTTGATGCATGTGATCAGTGGCAGTTCTGTTTCAATGTTAGTAAAAACATGTCAGATTAGAACAGTTCTGGACTATAGGGCAGTCCATTTGCAATTATACCAGAGCTTCAATAATTCACATTTTAGCTAAAATGATAACATCTTTTCTCCTGGCATTCCATCCCCTTCCCTCCTTTTCCTTTGAGTCAGTTCTTGCACCTAGTCAACTTGTTTTCATGGAAACTTCTGGGTCTTAGTTCTCTCCCCATCCTTCTTCCCACCTTCCAAGCCTTAGCTCCTTAGTGCTCATCTACTGCGTCCTAGAGCTTTAGGACTGTGTGAGACTGAGATAGATTTTTGTGGGTTTACATAGGAGTATAGGTTTTGTACACAATACATTGTTTTTAAATTCTTTAGACTCTAAGAAATATGATCTTTGATTCTCAAATTTTGATTTT
>NW_006346115.1:0-477 GCF_000327345.1 Myotis davidii
AAAAAAAATCATTGCGTTCTTCATGACAGAAAGTGCCTTATATAATAATGATGGCTCTTTCTTTTCCCTGTTGAGCAGACGCCTACATAAATAGCCACAGATTGGTCCAAGGAAATGGTACCTATGCAGCTAGTCACATCTCAGGCCTCTGCTTCATTTGAAGGTACACCTGTCCATAAACTGGCTTAGGTCTGGGGAGTGAGTATGAGGTGAGTTAGGTTTCTGGTAACCAGACATGGATATTTCCCCCCATATATGTTTAGCACTCACATTACCAGAATATCCATCTGTTTTCCATCGGTTTCATTTCTTATCTTTGATTAGGCATTGACCTTGATAAAGCCTGGGGCCAAAGACCAATAAGAACACAATTATAGTCAATCAGAGTTAAGCTTATTATTTTGCTATAGCAATAAAAGCATCCTGGAAGAATCATGACATGTCTCTGTAAGGCAGTGGTTCTCAACCTTCTGGCCC
>NW_006346116.1:0-477 GCF_000327345.1 Myotis davidii
ATAACACATCCAAAAGCAACTTGGGCTTACTCTACAGGTGGCAGGGTACTATGGCCTTCCTCTAACATTACGCTCCATACATGAAAAAAAAATCAAAAGAAGAATATTTCAGGATACATGAATACTAGATGAGATTCAAATTTCCATAACTAAAGTTTCATTGGAACAAGCCCTCTTTCCTTGTTTCCTTCCCCACAGCTCCTAAAACCTCCTGAAATCTCCAAAGTGAAAGGTGTCTTTCTGTATGCTAATGAGATAATGGGAGGCACGGGGCTCCTGGATACCTTCAGGATGGGGCCTGGTTGCCAAGGGAACCATCCAGGTGATGAGAGGGTTGGAACGTTCCATCTCACCCCGATCTCTGGGGAGGAGAAAGGGGCTGGAGGTTGAACACATGGAGGTGCCGGGAGGGTAGTGTGTCCAGAGAGGACATGAATGTTCTGAGTTCTTTTCTCCATACTTTGTTTTATGCATCTT
>NW_006346117.1:0-477 GCF_000327345.1 Myotis davidii
GGACACTGGTCATGTGAATCAGAGGCCGACCCTACTATAGTATGACCTCATTTTAACTAAGTACATCCGCAACAATACCATTTCCAAATAAGATCACATTCTGAGCTGTTGGGGATTAGGATTTCAATGTATCTTTCCAGGGAACTTAATTAAATATCATAATGGAACATTTTTCCCATTAAAACTAATTTTAAAATGTGGTCTGGAAAGAATACAGTTTATTATTAAAATTCATAGAATCTTCTGGAAAAAAAAGTATCTACTGTAATTGGCCTTGCGAACACATATATGCCTTCACTTCCTCCCTAGAGAAGCCCGGGGGAGGGAGCTCTGTGCGGTTAGGTGGCACACGGCTCTCTGAAGAAAGCTGAAGGGGCATGATACTTCATTTTGCATTTGCAAAATGATAGCCTTGCATGTTAGACTTCAGAGATGGGACATCGGGTGAAGAAATGAATAAAGATCACTCATTTAGGA
>NW_006346118.1:0-477 GCF_000327345.1 Myotis davidii
GTAAGCGTGCGTGCACTGCGTAAGCGTGCGTGCCTGCGTGCATGTGCGTGCGTGCCTGCGTGTACTGCGTGCGTGGGTGGGCGTGCGTGCGCGTGGGCTGGCGCAGGGTGTGCGTGCATGTGTGGTCGGGCAGGCGTGGGGCATGGTGCGTGCGTGAGTGTGCATGTACGTGCATGTGTGCGTGCGTTGCAAGGGTTTGAGAAGCCCGCTCCTTTCCACCTGCCTGAGCTTCCGCCATCGGACCGACATGGAGCCGACTGGCTGCGGCCCGCCCACTTTTTCCTGAGCTGACCGTGCCAGTAACGGGCCTTGGCTGCTTTTCAAATTTGCTCTATTAGCCCCGCCCTCGCCGTGAGAGGTGTGAGGTGTGAGGTGCGAGGTGGCCCTCGCCTCCCCGAGGAGTCCCAGGGAGGACGGAGCTGTCTCCCCGTTCACCCCGGTCACCAGAGGCCTTCCTGCCAGCGCTTTCCTGGTCTC
>NW_006346119.1:0-477 GCF_000327345.1 Myotis davidii
TGAAAGACGGATGAAACCTGAGTCCTTCAACTGTGCCCCAACTACTGTTTAAACAGGGGACTGTGCTCTAGCCTGCCTCCACTGTCATCACCTCTCATCCCCCTTTTCTATGCTATCAGGGGGCAGTGAGACTCGTTCTCCCCTTGTTCCTGACAGTAATTGTCCATCTGAAACTTCAATCTATGGGCCACCTTCCCTGAGGACCTTACCACATTCTTCTAATCCTACTGCATCTATGTCAAGGCCAAGCTTAGGAACGTTTCTCTCCGTACCAAGCACGGACCTAGTGCTTATGAAGTGGTGTCGCTATGGAGTCTAATCTTTTGGCCACAGTCAGAGCGGCACTGAAAAAGACCTTTGTTCTTAACTAATGTCTTTTCTTTAATCCAGTCATTATTTTAAACTTGAAATCACACATTGCTGATCGACAGTGAGAATCTGTGGATTCTAAATGCAAACTTCATGTGGCGGGGGAGG
>NW_006346120.1:0-476 GCF_000327345.1 Myotis davidii
CACACACACACACACACACACACACACCATAGGCTTCTTATCAGCTCTGTTGAGCAAAGAATTTTCACAAATAAAAGATTTGGATTTTTATCTTATTCAAATCCCTTCAGGTATTGTCTGGAGATAAGACAATGTCCCTTTAACTTTGCCTCATTTGAAAATATAACAAGTGAAATATTATCTCTCCCCCACCCACCCCACCCCCTTACATAAAATGGCCTGAAATTTTGAGCAGAAGGTATTTGGAGCTGTGACAGGCAGCATATTAATATGTGAACTGAAAACAGACAGATCCCTTAAAAGTCTGCCCACATAGCAGGCCTGGAAAGAGACGACCCTCATGCCCATCACAGCAACAATATCACAAGGCAGGGTTTGTGGGTAAGGAAATGAACTGGCAAACAAGCCGGTCCTGGAAGGTGGCTCCCGCTTCCTCTGCAGCCTGAGCAGGACTGAGGAGGAGAGACCCAAGGCGG
>NW_006346121.1:0-477 GCF_000327345.1 Myotis davidii
GATCCACTGAGCTGAACCGGCCAGGGCTCAGATCTCTTCTTGCTGTGAGAAGACGCTGTGTTTTGTTGTCTTCATTTCACTTTTTTCAATGACAGTTTACACACAGCATGATTAGATTTCGTTGCCTTGATAAGCCTAAGTGGTTACCAGGCAGGGATTTTTATGGAATGTCCCTCCAGTGGAATTTTGAAAATAGTCATTTAGACTGCCCACCCCATAAAACCTGCTGTCTTCAGAATCACACCATTCAGGGTGTTTGGGGTCCTCACAGTGTTTGACAGCCACCCCTACATTCTTACCATCCTGTGAAGAAAACCCAGCACCGTGAGCTGTCACTCCCCACCGCCCCTCCCCCATGACCCACCCATCACTAATCCGCTTTCTGTCCCCCCCCACCCCCCCGGGTTTGCCCATTGTGAACGTCTCATGTAAGTGGATTCCATCAAAATGTGATCTTTATTATTATTATTATTATTA
>NW_006346122.1:0-477 GCF_000327345.1 Myotis davidii
AATATTTTTTAAATAAAAATAATAATAAGCAAAAGTTCAATACATTTTTGCCTTCCAGAATTAAGTCCTTAATCCACCTGGAAGTAGTTCTTGTACATGCTTCAAGACAGGGATCCGATTTTATTTTTCTGGATGAATAATTAATTTTTCATACCCATTTATTGAATAATATATTTACCTATAATGCCTGTTCTGTCATAGGTCAGTTTTCCATTCTGCATGTATGTCTTTCCAGTCCAGCTGTCCTTGATAAGTGGTAGCTCCAGTATCCATCCCACTCCAACCCCAGCTCTTAGGCTTCTTCAGAAGTCTCTTAGCTATGTCTTGGGCCTCGTTTTCCTCCCTATACATTTTTAGAACTGATTTGTCAAATTCCACAGAAACCCTGGTAGGAATTTTTATAATTTCTCTAAATATTTTAATCAAATTGGAAAGTCTTTCTACTCAAGAATCTATACTAATAAAAGGGTAATATGC
>NW_006346123.1:0-477 GCF_000327345.1 Myotis davidii
AAGAGCTAAACAAGTAACTGCCCATCAGTTTTATCAAAGTTGAAAATGTACCCTTACTACTTATGGGTCCTAAGAAAATCAGTAACATGATTCAGGATAATTAATCTTTCTTTCAACGGTCATTGATTGTGCCAAACCCCCCATAATTTTGTTTCAAATATATATTTTAATGTGCTTTTATTTTATAGAAGCCACTGAGTTAGACATCATACAATATGGCTGAACTTGATGACTTAAGAAACTCAATGACAAGCTTCTTTTCAGTTGCTTACTATTTTCCCAAGCCTGAGGAAGTTCCTAAAGATATATAACTACAGTTAGAATCTTAAAGCAACCCTTCTTGATAGAGGAGTCCCTACCATCAATGTCCAACTCGTGAGGTTACTGGGTTTGGGTCAATTGCAAGGTTTGCCTTGTGTTGAGATGACATTTGCTTCTTAGTACCCTTCATCTACTGACCAGTCATCTGCCATCTAA
>NW_006346124.1:0-477 GCF_000327345.1 Myotis davidii
TAGAAGAAGAATATACTGTATATTGGATAAGCAAGGAGCAGAATCTGTGACACCATCTACTTTTATACATCAAAGAATATATATTCCTTATATCTTTTATATCCTTTTGATAAACCTCAGCTATCTAATTGGGATTCCCCTTTGCTTTTAAATATTCTCACTGCCTAAATCAATCATATTTTTCACCCACTCTAATGCATCAGCTTTCACTGTGATTTTTGGAAATCCATTCATCCTCTTTCTTGACCACTTTTACCTCTTGAAACTATTGACCACTATCTTCATAAAATATAATCCTCTCTTGGCTTCCTTAACAAAGCAATTATCTGAGATTTCAACCCACCTTTCCAGCTTTCGTATCTCTTTTTTAGAAGTTGTTATTATTCTACACAATCCTTACATATTGTTTTTCTTCAAGGTCACACTATATTTCCAGTTATATTAGCTTCATAGGTCTTCTAATACATTCGCTTTTTT
>NW_006346125.1:0-477 GCF_000327345.1 Myotis davidii
TTTTTTTTCAAGTCTATACACTTGCTGAGTAGAAAATCACAATAATAATAATTGAAGGGGAAAGCAGAAGGGTTCGACAACATCTCGGTTTTTTTCAATGAGAGTTTTCTATTCAAGAAACAGAAGAGGCTTTCAGACCCCACCCGTTAGCCAGACCTGTGATTACCTAACGTTCAATATCGCTGCCCTGTATGAAGGAGGTCGCCTGACTTGATCAATCATGTGTGGTGAGGATGCAAAAATTACTGGTGATTGAGAGGGAAACATCTTATTTCTGAGCAACTTTCCGTCACCAATTCTAACAGCTTTCCTCTATCTATAAGGCACGTATAACAGGATAGCACAAATCTCAGATGTCACCAAATACGATGGCGCTCATCACATTAGTTACCTGTGTCATATGCAGGGCAGATACGAAAACATAGTTGCACTATTTGGATTAATTCTCCTCTTGTTGATAAAAAAAAAAAACAACAC
>NW_006346126.1:0-477 GCF_000327345.1 Myotis davidii
GTGCACAAATTTCATGCACTGGGCCTGTAGTGTAACATAATTATGGACGTGACTATCCCATGATTTTCCAGGACCACCAACAGTCAAGGGGAGGGGATTATATAGGGTGTGAATGAATATCTGGTGGTGGGAATTTTAGGTGAATTCCTAGAATTCTGCCTACAGTAGGGTTAAAGTGTCATGCTTGGATCAGCCAGGATCCTTGGCCACCCTGCAAACTCACAGAGCTCCATCACTTTCTGCTCACCTGTAAAAAGAAACAAAAGAGTACCACTAATTTATCCAGTTTAAAATATTTAAGAAAGGATGTTTTTATGTTGGTCATTAATTTTTTTGTCTGATTTTTCAAGGTGTAAGGATAAGGATCTTCTCCTTTGGGTATAAAGCCCTTTAGTCAGTCATGGTTTAGCTCTGACTCTCCCTGTCCCTCCATCCAAGATACTTCTGTACGTAGAGCTCGGGAAGTATGTCTCAGTG
>NW_006346127.1:0-477 GCF_000327345.1 Myotis davidii
TGTGCATGCCCCCTTCTTCAGATCCTGAACCCTTGCTGCAAAAGGTTGCAGCAGAAAGTCATAGTAAATAAAAGATAAATAACAAATGTTTTTTTCTAGAGAATAACTCCCATTTGCACACAGATGCAAATATAAGGATTTTATGGCAAAGAAAAACTGGAATCGACCTACCCATCCATTGGTCATGGATTGGTTGAACTCCAATACTTCAGTAATGTGAAATAATCACATAGTTCTATGTAATTATTACATAATTCTGTATACCAACATGGAAAGATTCCAGTACATATTAGGCAGTAGAAAAAGTTCATTGCTGATATTAAGTATAGGATTGTGTCATTTAGGCAGTAAATTGTTTAAAAACAAAATTATATGTACATATATACGTGCACAAATACATACATATGTATCTTACGTATTGCACAAAAAGTAATTTGGAAGAAAAACAACCTTTAGTTAACCCTGCTTATAAAAGAG
>NW_006346128.1:0-477 GCF_000327345.1 Myotis davidii
CCCATGCATTTCTTAATGTTTTCCAGCCTATTTAGGAAGGTTACCTGTGGTTGTAAGAGTCCAATGTATTTGGAAGTAGGCACTTAGGAAATCTTGTCTTTCCATACTTTACACTCAATTACCAGTTATTTACTCAAAATGCATCATAAGAAATGGAATCTATGAGGTAATGGTAACAACTATAATAATAGCAAACAACTTCTGAGCACTTCCTAAGTACCCAAAATTTACATATTCTTCATTTTTCATGCATCAAAGAAGAAATAATGATAAAGAGGTAGAAAGAGAATGGAGCAAAACATTCTCATCAGGGGAAGCTTAGCGTATCAAACAAGGGCATTAGCAACTTGACAGAATTAAAATAGATCTTTCAGGGAGATGCGTTCTTCTCCCTATAACTCAGAATAAATATCTACAAACATACAAACAAAAATGCCTCTTTTCCTCCATATTTAACTTTTTGAGGAAACTCCATAC
>NW_006346129.1:0-477 GCF_000327345.1 Myotis davidii
TTTTATGTATTGAACATTTATTGACTATTAACACAAGCACCACCTACAGGTATTGATTTGTATTATCTCTTCATCAGCTCAGTGAGCTAAAGAAACGTAAGTTATTATGTTCACTCATCCACACATCCATTCAACATGTGAGCATTGAGGCAACGGAGAGAGACTGGGCTCCGCTCCCAGCATGGCAACGACAGGTGGGTCCTCACAGCCAAGGAGCAGGTGGACTTCTGTGGACGGAAAATTGCTAAGAGGCGACATCAAAGGTGTGTGGGGATTCTTGCCAAATCGGCTTTACAGGATTCTTGGTAGACAGGCCAGAGACTTAGACTCCAAACCTGGGGATGACGGAGATGAGGCCTTGATCAGATATCAGGGTCGGGAGATTCTCGCTGAACTGATTTAGCAGGATTCTTGCTACAAGGTGACCAGGCAGGCCGACGACAGGGCCCAAGGATGAGTCCAGTCACAAAGAGGGCT
>NW_006346130.1:0-477 GCF_000327345.1 Myotis davidii
TTTCCCAGACCCAGTGAATCGGAATCTCTGATGATGGAGCAGGAAATCTGCATTTTTCACATTTGTTTAGGTGGCTATTATGCACATCTACTAGTAGGTTTGAGATTAGCTTTGAAGGGACAAGTCAGGGCGCCTAGAAGCAAACAAAAGAAATGTGAGAGATTGCGCAGGCAGAGAAAAAGCTCAGTATGTTAGCGGGATAAAAAGTTGATTGGAATGCAGACCATATATTTGGTGAGAAATCCAGGCCCTCAACTCACCCCGTGCAGGAGTCCTCCCCAATGACCTCTGACCTCTATCTCGCCCTCCTTCACATACCTTCTAAAAGCCTCTTAACACAAGGTACATCTCCCAAGTTCTGAACCAAGGTGTGTGTGACAAAGCGAGGAAGGAGGTCCTTTTGAATTCCTAATATTATCTCATGTGACTAGTGAGGTTTTAGAATAAACTCCCCCAGGGGGACAGCGTTTCTGTCCA
>NW_006346131.1:0-477 GCF_000327345.1 Myotis davidii
TTTCTGGCAGGCTCTGGGGATGAATCCGATTCCAAACTCACTGAAGTTTTCAGAATTCAGTCCTATGGGCTTATCGGAATGAAGTCCCATTTCCTTGCTAGCTGTAAACTAAGGACCATTCTCAGTCTACAGAAGTATTCCTTGCCATATGCCCTCCCTCCAAATTCAAGAAAACAAGGCAGGTTGAGTTCTTCCCATATCTGGAACCTCTCTGACTTCCTTGATGCCTCACGTTGAGTCTCACTGTTCTGCCTTCCTCCTCTGCATTTAAGGGCTTGGGGCCACGTGACAATCCAGGATAATCCCCATCAGCTGATGAGGCACCTGAATTATATTTGCAAAGCCCCTTCACAGAAGTGCAGCAGAGTTAGTGTTTGACTGAATAACCAGAAACCGGAATCCTGGCGTAGGGGGACTCTAGAATTCTGCCTAACACATGCAGTCAGACCTCATTTTGTTGTGTTTCGCTTTATTGCA
>NW_006346132.1:0-477 GCF_000327345.1 Myotis davidii
CTGACACGCGTGTCATAGGCTCGCCATCACTGTGCTAGAGTAATCACAAGTAAGAAAACTTAAATGGTAATTTTGACAAAGTCTTGCAAGTAAGAACTCCTGGAGGCCCAATCTTAGAAGGGCCTCCACACAACTGTGGCTTTACCTCCAGGAAAATCACTAGGTTCTGACTATAAAGATCCAAGAATTATCTCCTCCATTTTTGGGTGAGAGGAAAAGAAAAGTAACAGTTCTGAAATGCACCCAGGGTGAAGATCTAATGAAAAATCTCCCTTTTGGGTAAAGGAAAGGGGAAAGTAACCATTTTGAAATATGCTGAAGGGAAAAGTAACAGTTTTTAAATAAGCCCAGAATGTTATCCATAACAAAGGCCAACACTCCAAGGTAAAATTTACCAGAGCCTTAAACGTTATCCTGAGAAAGGGGAAATTAGCCAATTATAGCCCCATATAGCCTTCTTGTTTCACCTAAAAGCAA
>NW_006346133.1:0-477 GCF_000327345.1 Myotis davidii
GCTGAGTGCTGTGGACACAGACATGGGGCAGCTGCCCCTGCCGTTCCTGACCCAGGTGATCACATGCACTGTCCAGAGACATGGTTACTCAGACATGGGTCTGGGACAGAGCACTCACCCCTCTCTGTCAAGCTCTGTCCCCCATCGACTGTGGACTGTGCATGTCACTGCAGTTCAACCTCAGAGATCCGGCATCCCTCCAGTAAGCTACTGCTGAGAACAGTGCGGAGGTTCTGCTACAAGATGTTCCTGTGACAGGTCTGGCTTTGTTCTGAGTGGAGAAGGGGCCCCTCAATATACACACCTACTGATGGGACAATATCTTGTGAGCAAAAAGTTGATTCTCTAAATTTTTCCCTGTTCAAAGATGCTTGACATATTTTTGAAACATTCTTGAAGAAAGTTCTACAAATGCGCTTCAGGGATTTGTTCACAACCAGGCAGAACTTGCCTTCTGCAGGTGCTGCCAGACAAGCA
>NW_006346134.1:0-477 GCF_000327345.1 Myotis davidii
TGCACAAATTTTGTGCATCGGGCCTCTCGTTAATAGATAATACAAGAATAAATTCTGTTTCACGTACTGATAACTAATTTGCTTTTGCCCTGCCCTGTATCTGTATAATGCTACTCAGCTGAGTATAAGCTGCCAGCAAGCTCAGTAGCCATTTTATATTTACTAGAAAATTATTGGTCTCCAAAGCTGAATATTTATAATACATAAAAATAAGAACCCTATAGATAGACACTCTACTTTCACCTTTATTAAGCTAAAGAAAGTGAAGAAATGACTATGCTGTGCATTCCACCCAGAATGTAAAACTAAAGTACTGTATAATACAGGAATCCCTACTAGTTTGGATATGGTAAGACTGTTCAGTTAATTAGTCACATTATGTTAAAAAGTAATTATTAGGAAAGCAGAACCAGCATGCTACTCAGTAATCACTGCAAAAATGGTAATATCTCTTACACCCATTTATTTCCAACAGGG
>NW_006346135.1:0-477 GCF_000327345.1 Myotis davidii
TATGAGTGCAGTGAATGTGGGAAATCTTTTATCCATAGCTCTGGACTCCATTATCACCAGAGAGTTCACAACGGAGAAAGACCTTATAAGTGCACTGATTGTGGGAAATCTTTTATCAGGAACTGTGACCTTCATAACCATGAGAAACTTCATACTGGAGAACGACCTTTTGAGTGCAATGACTGTGGGAAATCTTTTATCAGGAACAGTGACCTTTATAAACATCAGAGAGTTCACACTGGAGAAAAACCATATAAGTGCAATGATTGTGGGAAGTCTTTTACCCATAGCTCTGGATTCCATTATCATCAGAGAGTTCACAGTGGAAAAAGACCTTATGAGTGCACTGATTGTGGGAAATCTTTTATCAGCAATTGTCATGTTCGTACTCATCAGAGTTCACATAAAAGAAAGGCGTTTTGAGTGCTGTGAAGGTGGGTAAATTTAACAAAAATTCTAGCCTCAGGACAAATGAGC
>NW_006346136.1:0-477 GCF_000327345.1 Myotis davidii
GTTACTGGCACAGATTCAGATTGCTAACCCCTTAAAAATGTCTCATTTTCCCCATCAGTATATAAATGTGTGACTATATTTATATACATACACACCACAGTTTGCTGATTGAAATGAGTGGTTTCCTGTTGGGGGCTACCATTAGCATTCTAGTACCTGCCTTTTGGTGAAATATGTTCACAGATTCTCAAGTGCATACATATGGTTGTAATGTTGAATCATGTGTTACACACAGTTCAGCTTTTGTAGATACTGCCACAGTTTTCCAAAATGGCCCTAGCAATTCACCCTCCCACCAGCATGCCAACACTAGCTGCCCCAGTGAATGCTTCTCACATGAGCTGGACTGGGCAGTATGTTACTTAATCTTCCCAGCAGCCCCCTATTCAGATGAGGAAACATAGGTGAAGAGACTCGACGAGACAATACAAAGTAGCAGCTCTTCAACCCAGTCCTTGTCCCCTGAGAGCTGAAGCT
>NW_006346137.1:0-477 GCF_000327345.1 Myotis davidii
AAGTAGCATTAAAGTAGTAGTTCATCTTCAGTAATTCACTTAAATACACATCAGGCATACTACTTGGCCTTGCTTGCATATAGTAATGAAAGGCACTAAGTCACTGATGTTCATAAGATATTTTACCCAGGGCCTTGTATGTTCATTTTTAATGTTTATATAATAGGAAGATATCTTGTTGGAGAATTGAACTCCTCTGTCTTACTTCCATATGAGCTTTTACTCTACCTGAGCACTTACAATCTTGGTTACAACATCACTTTCTATGCTTTTTTTTGCATTGATGAATGTGTAGTTGCCCATGGATGGATGCTGTGCCCACACATAAAAACATCAGTTAGCTATTCATTCATAGCATGGGTGAAACAGAGAATGCCATTTAATTCTTGTATTTTTCCATAGCTTCTTAATGCATTGTCTTGGCCCTTGTATAATGCAGGGTGAAAGCTGTGTTTGTTTGTTTGTTTGTTTGTTTGT
>NW_006346138.1:0-477 GCF_000327345.1 Myotis davidii
AAAAAGGAAACTGGTGAGTGTTGGTGAAGTTGGAGCTCTCAGACATTGCTTGTGGGAATGTGAAATGGTGCAGCTGCACAGAAGACAGTCTGGTGGGTCCTCAAAAAGCTACACACAGAACCACCATATGACCCAGCAATTCCACACCGAGGTATAGACCAAGAGAAATGAAACGTATGTCCACACTAAAACTTGTACGTGAGTGTTCATAGCAGCACTGGTCACATTCACCAAAAAGCAGAAACAACCAAAATATCCATCAGTTGATGAATGGACAAACAAAATTCGGTCGATCCACACAAGGAAATGTTACTCAGCCATAAAGAGGACTGCAGCATTGGCAAGCACTACAACATGGATGAACCTGGAAAACATCATGCTGAGTGAGAGAGGCCAAACAGAGAAGGCCACACATTGTATGAATCCATTTATATGGAACTAGTGACCCGGTGCACGAAATTCATGCAGTAGGGGGGG
>NW_006346139.1:0-477 GCF_000327345.1 Myotis davidii
TTGTTTGCTTCTTGAAGGACATCTTGCTTACCTCTAACTCCTGCCAATTATGAATAAAGCACCTACAAATATTCATGTACAGGTATTTGTATGAGCATCAGGTTTCAATTCATTTAGGTTTATACCAAGGAGTTTGATTGCTGGATCTTACTATACATAGTAAGAGTACATTTAGTATTGAAAGTTCCTCTCTCCAATTCCATTCCCACCAGCAATGACTGAGGATTACCTGCTGCTTCACATCTCCACCAATATTTGATGTTCTGAGCATTTTGAATTCCAGCCATATAATAAGTGCATAATGATACCTCATTGCTCTTTTATTTGCATCTAGAATTTCTTATATGTTATCTTGTAGGAGTTTATTACTTTTGCATTTTACATTTCGATCTACAATGTGTGTGTTTTTTTGTTTTGCTTTTTGTTCTTTTTTTAATCCTCACCCTAGGACATGTTCATTGACTTTTTTTTTTTTTT
>NW_006346140.1:0-477 GCF_000327345.1 Myotis davidii
TTCTGTTGAGAAATCTGACAGTCATATGGGTGCAATAAGCCATATTGATAACATGTGCTCATGATATGATGTGATGAGAAGGGCCTTTACCTCTGTGGTTTTTCTCCCCAAAGCACAGAAATCCAGTGTAATATTGAGAATAATACCAGACAAACACCAAGTGAGGACATTCTACAAAACACCTGACCAGTGCTCCTGTCTGTCATCAAAATCAAAGTCTGCACAACTGTCACAACCAAGAGTAAGCTAAGAACACTTGACAAGTAAACATACTGTGGTATCCTAAATGGGATCTTTGGAAAGAAAAAGGACATTAAGTAAAAATTAAGAAAGTGTAAATGAAGCATGAACTTTAATATAATAATCACATATGAACATCAGTTCATTCATTGTAACGAATGTGCCATGCTAGTGTAAGGTATTAAGAATAGGGGGTGGGGCCTAGACACATACCCTGGTTGCAGGCTCAATCCCTGG
>NW_006346141.1:0-477 GCF_000327345.1 Myotis davidii
ATAATGACAGTGAAAGCAGAGTCCCTGCTCTGCAGTGGAGGAGAAGGTGTGTGCAGAGCTTATGTGCAGCTACGGGGAACACTGAACATGGAGTCGGGAGGACGGAGGTCCTCTTACTGGTTGGTCCTAATGTCTGCCTCTTTATATGGATCTGGCCTTTTTCGTCCTCACAGTTCTAGGAAATTACAGAGAGATCTTGGGAAATTGTGACACTCTTTTGAGTCAGTATCTTTCTATTGCTCAGCATATATTCATGAGTAAGGGTCTGCCATCTTAACTCATCTCTGCCACCCATTTCTCAAAACTTATATCCAGTCAGTCCCCAAACTCCTCCCTTAACAGCTCCTCTTCTTCACTTCTGTTCTAACCTGAGTTTACTCTCTGCAATCTACCTTCTGCCCCATTCGGACCCATTCCCATCTCTCTTCCAACTTGCTCTACCCTGGAGGCTGATCTAGAGGGACTACTTCCCAGACT
>NW_006346142.1:0-477 GCF_000327345.1 Myotis davidii
AGCTGGAGAGAGGAGCTGACAAGCTTCCCTTCAGATGTGACTCGGAGGGAACTGCTCTACAGCCACAAGCTGCGGGAAGGCTTTTGCTCTTTCTTTGGCACCTTGGTCTTTCACCGCATCAGCGGGCATGCAGACAAGGCCAAGGCACTCCCTCTGACACCCTCCCACCTGTCTCCATTGCCCTCCAGCCAGCGAGGTGCCCTTCCTGGGCAGCCGTCCAGTCAAATAGCCTACGCGTCAGTGAGGCGCTTCTGTAACTTGCCCCACGCAGTGCCCTCTGCAAGTCTCTCTGTAGTGGCGACAGGATGCATCTTCTCCTCCAGGTGGAAAGCAGGCTCTCCACTTACCAAGTGCTGTTTCACACGGGCGTTTACATTCTTGAAAGGCTGCCTCCCTCCTTGGGTTCCGGCAGAGGAGGGAGCCTTTGCCTACTCTTTGAAGGGGCAAAGGCAGGAGTCTGTGTGCAAAGCCTGCACA
>NW_006346143.1:0-477 GCF_000327345.1 Myotis davidii
TCTCTATGAACTGTGGGGAAAGGGATGAGAAAGTGTTGAGAGTAACAACCTTTATCCTCAGAAAATAGGCTGGGAGCTCTGTCATAATGGTCACTTGTTCTTTGGGTCAATGTACAACCTGATTGACAGGAGAACACAACAACACCTAAGCAACTTGATGATGCTTTGCCTGCTCTTCCCATAAGAAGTAATTATTAATTTCTTTGCCAACTAAGCTATCTACAGCCTTCATTTATCTTTAGTTTTGAATGTATTACTGAAAATAAACTTTACCCAGCAGTTACAGTGTCCCAGGAAACCTAAGAAAAGACAAAATCTTACTTGTATGAACTTTATAAATTTCATTGATCTCATGGATCTAAAACATACCCAGGGAACAAGTATTGTAAAGTATCTCTTTCATTATAATCTGACACAGATTTACATATAGCATTTAAATATTCTCCTTTAATATACAATTAGAAACTGTCTTGAATG
>NW_006346144.1:0-477 GCF_000327345.1 Myotis davidii
GTTGATGGGAAGATCACCATCAAATGCCTCTTGTGCAGACAGGAGAGTTTATACTGAAAAGTGAAGCAATATCTCATAGTGTGCCAACAGGAATAGAAGCCAAGTCAGAGGGTTTTCCCTGAATATGCTGCTTCTAAACAGAGATTTTGCTAAACAGGGCAACAATTTGAACAATATATATTTTTCCTGATCTTTGACCCAATCTTAAGAAGAGTTTAGCTATTCAGGGCATGGTTTTTCAACTGATTTGTTTCCTACATTGCCAGAGAAATGCATGCCCCATTATTTCTTCTTAATTATTAGACATGAAATACTGTTGCCAGCAGGAACAAAAAGTTGAGTTACACACATAGAAGAACTGAACTGAATGATTGTGCTTTCTCTGTATTATTTCTGGGATGGGAAAAAATGATAACAGGGATATTAAACCTAATAATTACATGTGATGCCTGGCCGGCATGGCTCAGTGGTTGAGCA
>NW_006346145.1:0-477 GCF_000327345.1 Myotis davidii
CATCATATCAGAGTGACCTGAACAATGTAAAGAAATTAAAAGCTCCCGGTGGCAATGGATCCCATTTCAGTCATTAGCTGTGTGGGAGGGACAGGCCCCATTCAGAAAACTGGATCCAGTGGGAGTCTTTGGTCTCAGGGGATTTGCCACTAATGCCACTTTATGCCCCACTTCTCTTTAATGCACACCAAGTACAAACAAATTTCTATTCTTTGTTTTTATTATTATTTAGGTTCAGCTACTGTGGATGGAGAAAGAAAAACAAAACAAAAGAAAAACAAGGCAACAGAAGTGAGGAAGATCCCATGCGTTACAATCAAGATAGCAAAACAAAAATATTTTTAACAAATGTATATGCAACAGAATATTTGTGTTCATCTGAGAAATATTAAAACAATGAATATAAAGTGTGACTTCTTTATAGTACTTTCTCTCTCTAACAAACCGCCTCTCTCTCTCTCTCTTTCTCTCTCTCTC
>NW_006346146.1:0-477 GCF_000327345.1 Myotis davidii
TTTTTTCCTATCAGCCGTTTTTCACTTTCCTTTTGCATTCATACATAGTACAGTGATTCAGAATGAAAGATTGTGGATCATCTTAGCCTTTTTCTCTAATGACACATATTTGCTCTTGGTGATCAGTCCTAATTTTTCCATTGCTGCCCTTTTGAATCTTAGCCTTCTCTATGATTTCTTGGCTGCAGTCTTTGATTCAAATTGATGGCTGAACCAAGGTAAGGGAAATCTTAACAAATTTCATGTCTTTATTGTCTATGTTAAATTTGTATATTTCTTCCCTAGTCGTGACTTTTGGGTTCTTGATGTCCAAAGGTAGTTCTACTTTGGCACTTCCTTTTTCTACATTTATCAGAACCTCCTTCAAATAATCAGTAAGATAGCATCATCTACATATCTTAGGTTATTGACGTTTCTTCTACCAACTTCACTTCTCTTTCCTCTGAGGCTAGCCCCAGTTTATTTTATATATATATA
>NW_006346147.1:0-477 GCF_000327345.1 Myotis davidii
AACAAAACAAAACAAAAAAACAAAACAAAAAAAACTGAAAGCACAAACTGACATTGAGATAGGAAAATATTATATAATAAAGAATGTCTTTAACTATCAATTAAAGGTCATGAGTCTCAGTAGAAAAAGTGTCTTCCAAAGTGATGTTCTTTGGTTTTTAGCCTAGCATTTATGAATTCTTTCCTACCCTGCGCTACCTCTGCCCCTGAAGTTCAGAATCCTAAACAAGGTGAACCTTTGAATGTTTGGCCTCTTCCATACAGTTCACTGTACTAACTGAGAGATGCTGATTTGTAAAAATGGCTTTCGAAAAATAAAACAATGAATGGTGAGGAAGAATGTAAGACAGAAACGCCTTTTTGTTTGTTTGTTTTTGTATTTTTCAAAAAGCTTTTAGGCCAAACACTACATGTTCCCAAAAGAAAACTTTCTTTTTGGAAAGGTTTTCTTCATATGTGTTCACCTGGAGGCCCTTAA
>NW_006346148.1:0-477 GCF_000327345.1 Myotis davidii
TTTGTAGATAATGTGTACGTTTTGTATACTTGTTTACCCAAATTCTACAGAAAAATATATGTTAGGCATCCTGCTTTCTATCTCCCACTTAATGAGAATTCCCTAGACAACAAAAAGGATGATGGCAAAGAAAACTCAGGCCAGATGTCAGAAAGAGATAGAGCAAGGAGCAGGGAGTTAAGGCTCTAGGAAGGAGACCAGCTCTCCTCTACAACTCCTTGAGCAAGTCACTTCTCGGACGTTGAGCTCTCATCTGCAAAACGAAGACATTACAGCAACTCTCTAAAGACCACAAGGGGCCTCTTGTTATTTCCTCAATCTCAAACTCAATGACAAGGAGTTAGACATTACTCGAAAATTTAGACAGTTAACATTTCTTTAAAAAAACCCCACAAAACCAAAATCTTCACGTTTGGCCCAATACTGACAATTGATGTTTCTCATTTGTCTACACCAGCGGTTCTCAACCTGTGGGTC
>NW_006346149.1:0-477 GCF_000327345.1 Myotis davidii
CACTGTCTGCAACTCCTTCCTGGCCGCTCTCATGCTTTATTTCTCGATTGTTACGGAAAGTCATTTTTGTCACACAGAAGAGGAGGCTGTTAGAGAAACCTCATCCACGCTAAGTGCGGAGTGTGCTAGGTCCGTCACTGGCTCACGTTCCTGACAAGGAAGCTTCAAGAGGACAGGTGAGCCTCCGGGGAAGGAGAACTGAGCTGACAGCACCACGGCCTTGACTGCAGGCTAATGAGCCTGGACTAGCGTCTCGAGGCAAATGGTGAGAAGTGACAGAGGGCATTACCAAGAGCTCTGACTACACAAAATGTATAAAAACTTTAAGCATCAAAGGCAAAAAACAACTACCCCAAGTTAAAGTAAAAGTCAAATAAGCTAAAGAAAATGGCTTACAAAATATATTATAACGAGAGGCCCGGTGCATGACATCTGTGCACTGGAGGTGGGGGTGGGGGTGTCCCTCAGCCCAGCCTG
>NW_006346150.1:0-477 GCF_000327345.1 Myotis davidii
TTTTACTCCTTAATGGCAAGATAGCAAGCAGATGTTTGGGTAAGGACAGGAGTCATGTCATATGTTTCCAAGTGTTTAATCAAGAACCTGTAACCATGCTAGAACATTTTTTAATGGATGTGTTTCACCTACTGAGGAGAAACCCAAACCCATGGAGGTGTGCTTCAATGATCAGTGACTTTAAGATTGATAACAAAAATACTGAAGTAGAGTGTGTATAAAAAAGTATTTAAGCCAAGGTTTTAAATATTCCAAGGGGGCAGTTAAAATGTCCTTATACCAGCAATTTATTTATTCACAAAGCCAGTGAGTGAATAAATTCATGAATTCACAGAGATAGAGATTATTTTCCTTCAGTTGATTTGGAGACTTGACATTTGCTTTCTTTAGTACCTTAACCATCAAAAATTTCAATAGCAATGTTTTAGTAAGATGTTGTAAATGATCCTATCTAATAATAGACAAAGATTGAAATTA
>NW_006346151.1:0-477 GCF_000327345.1 Myotis davidii
AAGGTCGCGTACAATTCTGCGCTTGTAGGACTCCTCCTCGGAGTGGCTGTTCCTTCTGCCTACGCTGGACCGCATGGTGCTCACAAGCCTCAGAAGAAGGGAGGCATCTATACGACTACTACAACACTTCCGCCTCACCCGATGGATTCACGCACTGAATGCTTCCAGGTTCCATACAGTGTCGAAAAGACCTGCTACAAGGATGAACACGTCTCCCGACCCTATACCTGTCCATCTTCTCGCAATGAAGAAGTGTGTACCACTAGTTGGAGCGACGTTCAAGGAGTGTGTACGAAGCTTGTGAAGAAGGAAGTTCAATACCAGTGCCCGAAGGCCACGAAGCAAACATTATGCTCTCAGATACCAGTGACTCTTAACAAGACGTGCAAGAAGCAAATCACTCAGAGGGTTCCTGGCACATGCCCAAAGATGATAACTGTTCCAGACTGCGAGATACAAACAAGACCCTCGCAAGAC
>NW_006346152.1:0-477 GCF_000327345.1 Myotis davidii
AAACAAAGAAAGTAGAATAGAGCAGCCTAGGGGCAACATTTTAAACACATAAAAATGGAATGATTATGCCCTGTGCAGGGAAGTTGGTGATGAAACTTATGTTCACAGGACAGCTGGCATCATTTGAGGACAAACCCATCTGGCAAGCAGTATGGCAACATGCATCAAGATGTTCCTAATTTTTATTCCCCATCCAGTTATCCCATGCTTGGAAATGTATCCCATAGAATTAATTCAGAAAAAACACACAAAACACCCAGATATATGCACGAACTTGTTCATTGCAACGTTACAGTGTCAGATAAATAATAGGAGCTTAGTTAATAATCATGCATTGATCTAGCAGTAAAGGAATATGGTTTTGCTACAGGAACATTCTATATAGGAAGCTCTGTGATGATGGCGTGTTTCTAGAGGTCATATGTGCAAAATGTGTCCTACCACTTTATAATCAAACTAGAGGCCTGGTGCACAAAA
>NW_006346153.1:0-477 GCF_000327345.1 Myotis davidii
ATTATTTCCCCTTTTTCTTCTATGCTGTATATGCAGTAAGCATAAGAGGGAGACTTCTTTCTTTTCTAAGAAATAGCAGAGATCATAAGTAATGATGCCTCTGACCTGTATCAAGTGATCTTGTTCTATTTCTGGTGTTGCTGTTGAATTGCTGGGGTTCTAGCATCCTTGATGATTTCTAGGTAATTTCCATTCCCCACAAGTGGGACAAGGTATGCCTTAAAATACTTAAGTATATATGGGGTAGAAAGGCCTAGAGCAACAAATCTGGTTTAATCCTAGTCTAATTTAACGATCTATATGACCCAAGAGAAGCCCTTTATGCCTGCGATTCAGTTTATCCCTCAATGAAATGGGGATGAAGACCTGAGTAAAGGGTGATGAGGATTTTAAGCAATATCCACCAAGCACCTAGCATAGTTCCTATCTCATGGTTGATGACAATATTATCATTATTCATTACAATTCTTAAATGTC
>NW_006346154.1:0-477 GCF_000327345.1 Myotis davidii
GCTGATGTCACACTCCAAAGCAATAAGACAGTACATTTTTGTTGTTGAAGCCACTCCTTTGTGGTACTTTGTTACAGCAGCCCTAGGACACTGATACACCCACATGTCTTAAGAGCTAAGGGAAGGCCACAGCCAGTCACATGGCTAGCTTGGGTGGAAGTCACAGACTTCTGTGAGTAGGCAGAACTAATAGTGTGAGTCAAGAGAGTAAAAACCTCTCAACGTTTTGAAACCCATGACACAATGTCTATAAAAAAGACAATCAGGCAGGGAGAAGAATTGCTCTGCATGTCTGCAACTCTGATTAACACCTGTGATCATTAGAATCCTCACATAACAGGGTGGGAACTGCCATCCCGAGGAGCTGGGCAACCACAGTTGGGATAGAGCTCTCTTCCCAGTCTTTCCATCTCAGGAAGTCTAAGAATGGGTATAGAAGGTTTAAGAGAATCAGAACCAAGATATTCGTATATTTTG
>NW_006346155.1:0-477 GCF_000327345.1 Myotis davidii
TTTAAGATTTATAGACATCTTCATCTATATTAGCTCATGTGATTTCCCCCAAACCCTGTGAATTGGTATTGCCATGTATTATCATCATCCCATTTTCCAGATGAAGAAACTGAGGTGTAGGGTGATGAGATCAGTGGCAGAACCCAAACTAGAACCTCTTTTACTCCCAAGTCCCAGCGTTTCTGATTCACAATACCCTCCTCTTTCCCCCAGATCATTTCTCCCTGGGCCCCGGGCCCTGCTGCTGCAGGCCCCACCCGGGCCATGTCGTCCTCGGATGAAGAGACGCTCAGTGAGCGGTCCTGCCGGAGCGAGAGGTCCTGCCGGAGCGAGCGGTCGTACAGGAGCGAGCGGTCGGGGAGCCTGTCTCCCTGTCCGCCAGGGGACACCTTGCCCTGGAACCTGCCGCTGCATGAGCAGAAGAAGCGGAAGAGCCAGGACTCGGTGCTGGACCCCGCCGAGCGGGCCGTGGTCAGA